>NW_026622874.1:40008497-40214155 GCF_023065955.2 Ursus arctos
GGTTGCAGTAAAAGATTTCAGTTAGGTCTTACACTTTGAAAACTTCCTTGCGGACGTTCCCACTTGTAAAAACTTGATTCCTGCCCCCAGCAGACTGGGATGGTAAACTCCTTGAGGGTGAGAGCCATGTCTCTGGGTTCTCAAGAATTCCCATCCTCCCACCGCCCCCATCCCCTGCCACAGGGACCAGGGTGGGGCCCAGATACAAGCCCTTGGCAGCTGGAAAGCAACCACGGAATAGAAAATCAGCATGGAAGGAGAGCAGGAAACCACCATTACCAGTGCCAGCCACTGTCCCAGACAATGTCCCTGGAGGTCCGTGTTAGCACCTCCATTCTACCGATGAGGAAACTAGAGCTCAAAGAGGTCAAGTTGCCCAGGGGGTGGGGGGGCCAGGATTGAGATCCGGGTTCAGATGGTCGTGGCCTCCCCTCAGGACCTCACTGCCTTTATCACTGCCCCGGAGATCCTGCCCAGCCCTATCAAATCTTCCAAACATCCTGCACTGGCCAAGACAATTCACCCCACAAAACACGCACACACACACACACACACACACACACGCACGCACGCACACGCATGGCAGGAAACAATACCACATCCTTTCCTACCTGCCTTTCTCGGGCTTTCCCAATCCCATGAGGGAGAGAGGAGAGGACTGTGCTGGGGGCATCTGGGATTTGTCTTCGTCTTGGTCCCGCCCTTGTCCTTCTCTGCCTCTTTGAGGCTGATTCCCCCCAGCTCCCCACCCCCTCCCCCAATACCAGCTAACTGGTTACCCGGGCAACCCAGCTGGGAGGCTGCCAGTTACCACGGCAACCCAGCATGGCCGCCAGGCTGCCTTGCTGAGGAAGGTCAGGGGACCAGTCAGGCGACAGAGCCCTGGGATGTTGCCGGCAGGACTGGCCTGGGCCGGGGCCTACGTGCCTGAGGGAATTAAGTTCCTGCTGTCAGGGGACCACGTCTTAGTCTCCCTGAGGCCGGCTCCCCCTGTTCGGGGCAGCAGCCGCAGGCCGCCCTTCCCCACCCCCAACAGAGTTCTGGAGCGAATCTCAGACCGAGCTCAGCCTAACCCCGGGCCCCCCTCCCCCATCTTCCTTTCTGAGCATATCTGGGAGTCAACATGCATGCAACATGTGTGTGTCTGCGTGCAGATGTAGTCTCTCCGTGAAAGACGTCGGTAATAACGAGAGAGCTAATCTTTTCTAGAACTTACTATGTGCCAAGCCGTCCTAGGGGCCTGGTGTGAAGTCTCTCCACTGCCCCATACAGGTGCACTGTCCCCACTTTGCGGACACGGCAGCTGAGACTTGGAGTAGTGAGGGGACAGGTGGCACAAGTAGTCACTGGCAGAGCAAAACTCTGTGGCTCTGCTTCTGAAATTCCTTGAGCCCCCGGCTCCTGCCCCTCCCCCACCAGCCACCCCGCTCCTCAAGGACACATTTTTAACATTTATTAAAAGATCGTTCAGGGGGCGCCTGGGTGGCTCAGTCGTTAAGCGTCTGCCCTTGGCTCAGGGCGTGATCCCAGGGTCCTGGGATTGAGCCCCGCATAGGGCTCTTCTGCTGGGAGCCTGCTTCTTCCTCTCCCACTCCCCCTGCTTGTGTTCCCTCTCTCGCTGGCTATCTCTCTCTCTCTGTCAAATAAATAAATCTTTAAAAAATAAAAATAAAAAATAAAGAAATAAAAGATCATTCAGTGTCAGACGTTTTCTTCATATTATTTTATTTCATTCCGTCCTCACCCCCGTGAAGGAGGCTTTAGTGCCGGTGAGAAACTCATGAGCTCCAGCTTCAGGCCTCTTCCTTGGGAATCCTTTCTCTCCTGGGAGACTCCACCGCTTTCTTTCTTGGCCACCGACATATGTAGCACATGTCTCTATCACATACAGGACAATTATTTGCTCACACGTTTGCTCCCTTACTAGACTGGGAATTTAAAAATTCATTTTTGCAACCTCGTACCTGCCCGGTACAAAACGAACATACGGTAAATATTTGCCAAAAGAAAGTGGTGGGGCCAGGATTCCCAGTCCTATTCATCTGTCCATGCCATGCTCTCTCTACTGCATGACCCTGTCTCACTCATGCACTCAATCATTCATTCATTCATTCATTCATTCATTCGAAAAGCAGTTACCAAACTCTGCCTTGTGCCCAGCTCTGTGCGAAACATCACGAAGACAAAGGCAAAGACTGTCTCTCGCCTGGCAGCAACTCAGTCTGCTGGAATGAGGCGCGAGGCTGAGGAGCACAGGAAATAAATGCCCTCCATACCCACCATCAAAGACTTTCTCATGACCGTTTCCTTGAGCCAAATTCCTTCCCACCCAAAGCCCCATATAACCAACCAACATTTATGGAGCACCTGCTGTATGCCAATGCGCTCGAATCAGCCGTGGTTTGGAGGACAGCGAGCAGGGTGAGCAGACCAGGAATTACCAGACAGGGGGCCAGGGACACTGAGACCGTACAACCCCATAGGGCTCTCACCTGTGATGTGATAAAGCAGTCTCACACGGCACGGCTTTAACTCGTACCCACTTCCTACCTGAGCTCACGTGAGCCCGGGTGTTGCAGGCGGGGCAGGAATCGTTACTCCCATTTTTGACATGAGGAAATCGAAGCTCAGAAGGGGAAGAGCCGGGCGCCTGGGTGGCTCAGTCAGTTAAGCATCTGCCTTTGTCTCAGGTCATGATCCCGGAGTCCCAGGATTGAGCCCCATCAGGCTCCCTGCTCAGCGGGAAGTCTGCTTCTGCCCTCCTCCCCAACCCCTGCTTCCGTTCCCGTTCCCACTCATGCTCTCTCTCAAATTAATAAAATCTTTAAAAAAAAAAAAAGGGAGAAGGGCACTGGATTAGAAGGAGGAACTGGGCTCTAGACCTCACCCGTGACACTAACAAATGTACGTGTCGGCACACTCCCACCCGCCCGTCCCACCTCGCCAAGAGTAGGTTTTCCTTCCCCACGACGACCTCTTCAATTCTTCAGCCTGGCAGCCACAGTTCTAGGCGGAGGCAAGCAGGCCTGGATGTCTCTGGATGGCCCAGTGATGCTAATGAGGACCCAGGAACCAAGCAAAATCAGAAAAATGACCTCACCACCAGAGGCCGGGGTGCACGGAACAGGCTAATTGCAAGCATTAGGCTAATGAAAAGCAAATTGGCCCCTGCAATTATAGCCTCAGGTTTTCTGGTAATGATGAGCCAGACGGGGTAGACATGGTGACATCAGAGCTAAGGAGGGACCTCACCTCCTCCATGGAGGGGAGCCGAGGCCTTGTAGGAGTCAAGCCTGAGCGTCCAAGGATGTTTATCAGATCAGCAATGACGTGCCCGCCTTATTTCCTGCATTCACACAGTCAAGATCAACCCTTGAGAGAGACTAAATAAATGGGGGAGGGGGATTTGATGGTTGCCATAAATACCATCAGCCCTAAACACATTTCTTACCAACCCACCTTGGTTCCGGTTTGATCTTTGAGTTAAAGCACTGCCTTCTGATATACATTGTTCAAATACACACATTGAACAATAACTGGCATTTGGATAATTAACGGCAGTTTGCAAAACATTTCTATATAGAGAGATATATAGAATATATGTTACTATATATATTACTAGTATATTACATATATTATTATATTATATATTATAACATATATTATAGACATTACAAATATATATATATTACTATCCTAGTGATCAACTAGTTAAATGGCTAGTGATACTAACCCATTTTTCAGAACAGGAAACAGAAGTTCAGAGAGATTAAGTGACTTGCTACAAACCACATAGCTGCTAATTTGGACCAGGATTTGAATCTATGTCTTCAAGTTCCAGATGGGCCTTCTTTCCACAACCCTGGCAGGCAGCATACCCACTCTCTCTTACTAACACATAGACCAGAATTAGTTTATCAGATTAACCAGCGCTACTCTGGGAAGCGCAGAGAGGGCTCCCAGCAATGCGGCACCCTCTGGATAGATGTGACAAGGAGGGGTCAGTAAGGACATGCGCAGCGGGAAGAGGGCTCCAGTGCAGAGTCCTGTGCGCAGAAGATCCTGGAGGAGCCAAATCCCCTTCATCCAGGCACCTGCCAGAAGACCCCAGAAGTGTGACATTCCAGGGGATCGTCCTGGGAACGGGGTATGGCCTTCTCACCATGTTGTGTGCTGGTGGGACCGCACCGCAAGTGTGAGGCTCCAGGAAAGCCTGAGAAAGGAAGTGGGGCCATTGGAGGAATAGGGGCATTTAGCCCAGGACAAGGAGACCTGGGGGCTTGGAGGGAGGGAAATCGGGACACCGTGTTCAGATCTCTGTGTTGCTCACACACACCTACGACAGTAAGATACTAAGAGCAAACACACGTGTCGCTCTGCTCGGCGTGATTCTACCTGCTCTATCGATGTGACCTCATCTATCTTCACAAGAGGTGCATGCAATAGGTGACACTGTTACCTCCGTCTAACAGATGGAGAAACTGAGGCACAGAGGGATTTCTAAGTCACTGTCAAGGTCCTATCGCTGGTGGATGACAGAGCCCAGATTCAACTGGAATTCCACCCCCACCCCGCCACCCCCATCACTGCCATCTTGACAACTGCACTAAACTGCCTTTTAGGAAAAGCCAAAGATTCGAACACACAAATGACAACAGATGGGCTATTCATACTTTAAAAACCTCTTTTTCAAACCTTAAATCTCACTCCTAATCAAACAAATGTGTTAAAACAATGAAGCAGCGATGGATTAAAGCAATGAAAGTGTTATAATGTTCAATGCCGACGCTCGTCTAACAAAACGCATTCTCAAACACAACGGCCGGGAATGTAAATTAGTAATTTCCAACAAAGAACTTGACAAAATATGTCAAAATATTTTAAAACACAGTAATTCCCTCTTGGTGGGAATGCAAACTGGGGCAGCCACTCTGGAAGACAGTAGGGAGGTACCTCCAAAAGTTATAAATAGAACTGTCCCACCATCGAGCAATTGTCCTACTGGGTATTTACCTAAAGAATACCAAGATACTGATGCGAAGGGACACAGGCACCCCTGTGTTTTTAGCAGCATTATCTACCATGGCCAAACTATGGAAGCAGCCCAAGTGCCCATCCATAGCTGAATGATGGATAAAGAAGAGGTGGTGTATATGTATAACGGAATACTACCCACAAGAATGAATGAAATCCTGCCATTTGCAAGGACATGGATGGAGCTAGAGAGTATAATGCTAATGAAATCAGTCAGAGAAAGACAAAGACCATATGATCTGACTCATATGTGGAATTTAAGAAACAAAACAAATGAGCAAAGGGGAAAAAAAAAAGAGAGAGAGAGCAACCAAGAAACAGATTCTTAACTATAGAGAACAAACGGGTGGTTATCAGAGGGGAGGTGGGTGGGGGATGGGTGAAACAGGTGATGGGGATTAAGGAGGGCACTTGTGATGAGCGCCAGGAGATTAAAATAAAAACTTTCAAAAAATAAAATAATACAGCAATTCCATTTCTAGAAATGTAACCTAAGGAAAAAATCACAGATATGTGCAAAGTTTCAGATATTTATATGTTCACTGCAGCATTGCTTATAAAAGCAAAACACGGGAAACACCTAGTTTAACAAGGGGGTCAATTAAATAAATAGAATAGATATATAATGAAACACTAGGAAGCCACTATGTAAGTGACAAGAATATATACTTGGTCCAAATTTTATAGTATGTGTGTGTATTGTGATAATATAAAAACCTATATGTGTCAAAATGGTAAAATTACATACCAAACCTCTGAGACAATTATGGGCAATTTTAATCTTTTCTCTATATGTTTTTCAATTTTTTTTAATGACTGTGTATTCCTTTTCGACTCAGAATCGTAATTTTTTTAATGTATATACTCTATCGCCTTAGTTCTACATCTTGGGAGTTATCCTAAGGAAATAATCCAAAATGCAAAAAAGGCCTTTTGCACACAAATGTTCATGTTGTGTTATTTGTAAAAGGAAAATAAAGGTAACAACCTACATGTCCTAATACGAAACTGGTTACATAAAATACGTTCCACCCACGCATTATTATATGCTATTTTAATATGAAGAAACCCATCTTTATCACCACGGGGAAGACAGCTGACTTGCTTTGTGCTGCTTCAAAGAATCGGAACCGAAGGGCAGACCTTGGAAGTGGGCGGATTTTGATTCCATACAGAAGAATGTTCTAACCGTGGAGCAGGCTGCCTGGTGAGGTAATGAGCTCCCCGTCGCTGGAGGCTGGTGTTCCCAGCAGGGAGGGAACAGAGGGCTCGTCTGGGCTTGGAGGGAGGCTGGACCAGACGGTCTCGGGGGGGCATCGGGAGGTGTGGATGCCGAGCAGGAGCCCACCTGGACTGAAAGACCACCAAGGGAAGGGCCCCACTCAGCCTGCCTCGAGGCCTCTCCATCTCTGTTCCACATTTGTTTCTAAATGTTTCCCAACCAAACCGTTCTTTCCTCTCTAAATGTTTTTTTAATTGCTTGGAGACTGGCCTGCTAAAGCCCTAATAACGCACTGGCTCCCAGACCTCCTTAGCCCGCAGCTCAATCCACTGCGCAAAACCTCTGACAGCCAGAACTCTCGGCCCCGAGGATCAACAAGCTCTCCCTGACGCCCAGCGGCAATCTTCTTCCTCCTGACCCTCCCCTGGGGGACCCACATGGATCGGGTCCCTGCCAGGTGCCAAGCTCAGTGCCAGTGGCTTCGGGGAACCTCACTCCAGGCCAGCAAGGAAGACGGGAAGCGCGCTTCTTCACGCTGGCCTGGGCCCCCTCTCAGCTCAGCTTCCCCTGCCCGCTGCCCTGGGCCCCACGAGCTCCCACTTCCGTGCCCCCCGAGGCCACAGGCCTGGCCTGGGCAGGCTGTGATGTCAGCCTGGGAGCCAGGGCCGGCTGCCCCACTCGCCGACTTCCTCGGTTATTACTTCATTTACACCGAGCAGGAAGAATCCGACTCAATAATCTAGGCAGACACGTTAAAAGTAATTATCTGTGTAATGCGTCCTGCACCGTCACCTTCCTGCGAAGACGGAAAAAAAGCTGAACCCGGCAAAAAAAAAAAAAAAAAAAAAAAGCCCCCATTGTCTCAAGCCTGTGCAGCCGCCCGCCAGGATTAATTACACACCAGCGCTAACACAGTTATCACCTCGCCACTGATTGGAAAACCAAGGACTTTTAATAATTCATATCTGCAGCCCAGCACTCTGCGCCCTTGCGAGGAGACACAGAGAGCCGCCTGTTTTCCGTAAGGGAGCCCGGAGGCGGTGCCAGGCGACCTGCCCCGGCCCCTCCTGCCGCCCCCCCACCTGAGGTGGCTCCCAGCCTCAGGCCACTGCCCCGTCCTTCCAGGAGCCAGTAGCCGCTGCGTGGGAGAGAGGAGCTGCGTCTCTATGGGACCTCCCCCACCTCCTCTCCGCCCCCGGAATCTGCTCAGTCTCCTGCCCAAGCCGAAATGCAGCTGCTCCGAGGTGGAAGGCCGCAGAAAACCTCCCCAGCTCCATGCTCCCCCCCACAGGGGCCTGGAAGCCAGGATTTGGGGGATTTGTAGGGCGGGTGCCTATGATCAGAACAAGGCCATCTGGACAGCAAGCTCAGGCCGAGACAGGCCCACAGGGCTCCCACCCCAGGCGTTCAGGAGAACCCCCTCCCCAGGGAAGCAAGCCCCCCAAACTACCAAATTGAGGGCGAGGGGTCTATAGGGGTAGAGGAAGAATGGCAAGCTTAAAGACCTCCACCCTCTCTGGCTCGGACTCCGTCTCCATTTCCTCCCACCACCTCCCCCTTTCTGCAGCCCTCCCCACCCCTGCACCCCAGGCCTGTCTCCCTCTGTCCTGCCTCTCCCATCTCTGGCCTTCCCAGGCTCCAGCCCCCTGTCTTCCCTTCTCTGGCTGGCCTGTGGTCACAAAGAGCATCCCTCTAGCCTCTTCTCTCTTCTCCCTCTGCCTTCCTATCCAACCCCTTCCCGACCCCCCACCTGATCTCTCACCACCCCTCTCTACCAGCTCCCCCACCTTGCTGCTTTGCCCAGAGCCTTCCCTAACAAGGCTGAGGCTCTGCCAGCTGCAGCTGACCCCACCACTGTAAACCCAAACCCTGGGGCCCACATACCAGGCCTCAGCTCCTCAGGTGCTCCCCACTAAATCTGACATCCCAGAGATCAGCTGCCCCTAGGAATTCAAAAGCCTCAGTGGCCCTGGGCCCCAACCTCAGACCACAAAATCCACATGCCATGACCCCTCACCACACCAAGGGAGCTGAGTCCCTGGGCTGACCCAAGTCTGACCCCTGGACCCCCCCCCCTTCATCTCTCCTGCTGGCCTTCAACTCACTTCTGGCAAGATTAGAGGCAGGGTGGGGCTGGCCTCTTTGCTCTAGCCAGGCTGGGGGGGTGGTGCAGCTAGACCCTAGGAAGCTGGCAGCCCCAAAGCTGGCCTCACCCCAGAGATGCAATTCAAATGTAATAAATTCCAACAACATCGGCCCTTACCGGGGATTCTGGAGGTGGGGGTGGGGGCACAGAGCGGGTTATAATTAGCATTCTCAGCATTCATGATCCCCAAGTAAGGCTGCCAAGAACGAGGGATGGGGAAGGCAGTGGCCCCGCAGTGCCAGCAGCCGGACGCACACACGGCGGGCGGCTGCCAGCCCGGGCCGGAGCACAGCCTTCCACCACCCGCCTCATCGATATGGTGCATCAGACCAGACTCACCGGCTTCAGAGGTGTGAGCCCCGCGCTGAAAAGCTAGAACTGTCGGTGCCCCCGAGGCACCCCTCCCCCAGCTCCGGCCAGCTGGGGTCTTCCTCCCCCGCCCCTCAGGGCCCCTTTCTGAAGAGCGGGGCTCAGGATCTGATCCGGTCTAATCAGTCATCTCTCCGGCTGGCAGGTCCCTGGCGCGGGGAGAGGATGCTGTGGTGGTGACTGCAGGATCCAGCATCTTTCCCAGGCAGAAGCAGCTGGGCATGCTCCATCGGCTCCCGCGGGGATTTCAGGCCCACGTGACTCTCCCTCCCCAAGCTGTCACTTAGGATCAGGAGTAAATAGTCCCTGGAAAGGTTTAACTCCATCCACACCGCCGACAAGCTGCTAACCACCCATGCTTCCGGCCCAGGAGAGGATGGTGTACTTGGGCTCAGCCTTCCTGGCCTTCCAGCACCAGAAAGAGCTGCCCCCCCCCAAAGGGGATCCGGGGCCACCTTTCTCTGTGTAAGCTGCAGTTTGCTGTTCTCCCACTAGAGTGCAGGGAACCAGAAGGTGCCCAGGGGTCTGGCATCGTGGGGGCTCAGCAGACCTGCCTGTGGGCGCCTTTCGTCTCCGCAGCTCTCCACCCAAGAGACGGGGGCACATCTCTGGGTGTCAGGAGGACTTGGTAGGGGTCCTAGCACCTTCACATCCCCTCCCCCAGCACAAAGAATGGCAAGAAGTAATGTGTGCAGCTGGTTGGAACCCATGCCAAGGTGCCAGGACCTCCTCGGTCTCCAGCCCTAATTGGTTTCCAGTGACCTTGGGCAAGGATACCCGCCAAGCCAGGGGGTACCTGTGTTTGTTCAGAGGCAGGAGGGAGGACTTCGGACCATAGGACTGCAGCCCCATTTCTGCTGTAGGCAAGCCCATGCCCTTAAGAGATCCTCTCTCGCAATCTCTCTCTCTCTCTCTCTCTCTTTCTCTGGCTCAGTTTCCTTCTCTTCGTGTTTCTGTGGATGCTGGAACAATAACAGACTCTCTGTGGGTAAGTGCAAAGGGAAGACTGAGCGTCACAACCAGGATCCGAAAGATGGAAAGAAGATGGAATATTCCCACCCGAACTTCGGGCAGGTTCGCGGGGTCTCAGTCCCACCTGCTCCTGAGACCCAGAAGCTCTAGAGCAAACCAGAGGAGCTCCTGGGGTCACTTCTGAGTATCGAAATAGTTCGAGAAGCAGGAGCTAGATGAAGGGCATCTGCAAGGACTCAGCCACCGACTATTATAATTTTTTTGAGTATTTATTAACAACAACTGAATTTCAAAACTGAAGCTTCTCTTCGCTCAATGCACTCTTTACCTTTCTCTGCGGGTCTCTCTTTTAATGTGATCTGAGTATAAGCATCATTTAACCAACGGAAGTCTTTTTCTTTAAAAAGAATCTGCTGTGGGAGGAGCGGGAGCACAGGCTTCCCTTCCACGGTCCAAGAAGAACCCTGTTAGCCCGGAGGGGGATCATTCCAGGGATCCGATCCATACCCCAGTCCCACACACCCCAGACAGAGCTCCTGCAAGGCCTCTCCTTCCAACCCCAGAGTAGGCCAGGCCCGAGCTGAGAATCTCAGGTCAGAGCAGTATGCACCTGCCTGCAGCTCTGGGGGGAGAGGGGGGTTCCTAAGTCACCCCCCACTGCTCCCACAGCCCAGCTGAGATGCTCCGTTCATCGGCTGTGAGAAAGGCACTCAGCTGAAGGGGCAGAGAAATCCCGGGTGCGGGCCTAGAGCCAGGCAGCACCGATTAAACCCAACCCACCTGCCCTAGCTCTCCAGGTTCTGGCAAGCCTGCCCACGGCAGCAGGGGGAGAGCCGGCTTCCAGCCAAACAAAGATGAGGGGCTCTGGGGGCGTCTCTGGCCTTGAGGAGCCAATGGAGCAAAGCAGGGTTGGGGCCAGAGATTACAGCATCCGGCAGGGAGACAGACAGGGTGGGGAAGGGGACAAGGACCCCAGCGCCCACCCCACACAATCCTCAGGCAGCTGAAAAAGGCAGGAGATGGACAGAAGGGCCTGCTGGGAGGATTTCCTCTCTGGCAGACAGAGGGCAAGGGCCGCAGACAGGTCCTCCGAGCTGGCCCTGTGGCTGCCTCGGTAGATCTGGGTGGCCCTGGGGGCGTAAGAGACCAAAGGGAGGGCTGTGAAATTGATGGACTTGTTGCCCTTCGGAGGGGTCTTACCCGCTACGCCTCACCCTGGCCATGTCCACACGCCCCCCCCCCCCCGCCAGAGTGTACCAACTGGGGAGCAGCAAAGGGAGCCCCACGTGGTGAGTTATCTTTGAGGACCTACTGAGTTCCGACCTCAGCGCCACCCCTTACCAACTGAGTGACTTGGAACAAATTACTTGGCTGTTGGGCCTCAGTTTATTTCATCTGCAAAATGGGGTTTCCCTCCCCTGAGCCGCATACCATCCAGGACCTGTTCTCATCTCATTCTCAACTGCTCTGGGAGCTTATGGGCCTCTCTGAGGGCAGAGTTGGTCGAGTCACTAAGTAGCAGATTTGCTCCCCCTGTGACTTCTCTCCTTTTTCCTGCCTGACCTCTGGAGACAGCAGAACAGAACTTCTCGGGGAGCGGCCTCCTCTGGGCTCCCACAGGCTTGGGCTCCTGCATCCCTGCCTCCCACAGCCCCCGGCGCGGCACTGAGCAGCCCGTGGGGGCATGGGAGGCCCTGGTGTGATGACTGCCTCTTCTGGCCTCTTCTCGGAAGACCAAGGGAGAAGTGACAGCGGCCAGGTGGGGCTCCCTGGGAATGCAGTAGGTGCGAGGCCCTGGCTGGCACGGCCCGTGGAGGCACCAGGGTGGGGAGGGGGTGGCAGGGGCCCAGAGTGGAAACAAGGGTTATCGGGCTCTGCAGAAAGCATCACCGCCTTGTCTCCCTCCCTGCCAACTTTGGAGAGAGAGGCCCTCTTGGAGACTGAACTGGCAAGCTCCACACCTAGCTGCTTTAGCAGGAAGTGGGGGAGGAGCCAGGGGCCAGAGAAAATCAGGAATGGACGTTAACATACCCAAATCTCTAAGCGTCTGAAAGAGGTCTACCAGGCCCACGCTGGTTGAGACGTGGCGAAGGATGGTGGCGATGGTCCTGGAGTGGCTGTGGGTCACCCCTGAGCAAACGCGTCAAGGCCTTCCTGGGGCCATCACGTGTGCTTTGGTGCCCTCTTCTGGACCGAGGTGGTACACGCACACAGGCGTGCCAGGGGTTTCGACACCCACATTTGAATCCTCGGCTTTTTCTCTTCTCTCTGCACCACTCTACCTATAAGCGACACCCTCAAAACCGCAGGCACGCTTGAGCGATGACATCGTGGGTACCAGACAGGCGCCTCCCAAACACAGGAGGGGAGGGCTCGCTGACACACAACGGCCATATTCCTCCCATCCCGGGCAAGTGTCAACGTTTGCTCATTGAAATTTGACTCCTCCACACAAGAAGGAAAAAGAAAAAGCCTCTCCCGCTGTCTGTGTATCTGACTTTTGTTGTTACCTCTCGGGATCCATGTCCGGGGTCCTCAGAGTTTCTAACTCACCCACCAACCCAATGTCACAAACCTTGGTGGGGGAACGGATCATGCAGGGAACCGTGAAAATGAGTGGACCAGAGTCTGTCTGTCTGTCCGTCCTTCCTTCCCTCACTCCCTCACTCATGCAGTCAGCCTTTCTTCAACACCCCCCACCCCTTCTGAGCGCGGCCCGAGGCTGCCAGAAGCAGCTGTGGTGTTAAGCTCGGCGCCCAGCCTGCAAAGTCAGGCAGACACGAGGCTGAATCCCAGCCTCGCTTCCTACCAGCTTCGTGACACTGCACACGTTTTTTTACTCAGTTTTAAATCGCAGTTTTAAGTCTCAGTTTTCTCCTTCCTTGTTAAAACAGTTAGGGATGATTGCGCCTTCCTCATAATGCTGTGGTGAGGACCGAATGAGACCATGCCGTGACGCCCAGCTCGCACAGAGGCCACTGCCACCCCCGTGGGGTGGCCACCAAGTCTGGGAACAGACACAATAGCGTGATAGCTTGTGACATTTCATTGCACTACCTCATGAAATGATATTGTCTATGTTTCCAGACTTTATGGCCACCCTATGTCTCCCCTGCCCTTGCTGAGTTTTCCATCTAGACCGCTGGTTCTCAAACTGTGGTGCTTGGACCAGCAGCATCAGCATTCCCGGGGACCCGTTAGAAATGCAAAGTCTCAGGCCTTCTGAACCAGAAACTCTAGGGATGGGGCCAATCTGTTCTAACAAGCCCTCCAGGTGATTTCAGTGCACCCTCAAGTCTGAACCGCCAATCTAGGAAAAATGACACACATGTAAACAATTACAATACAGGTGGGCTTCCCTAAAGGGGTGATGTCATGGGCAGCGTTTTAAAGGAAAAGCAAGTGTTCACAGGTGGGCACAAGCCCTGTGAGAGCGGAGATTAGCACTTGCAAAGGCTGGGAGGCACGGAAGGGAGGGGCGTGTTGAGGGAACCACAAATGATCTGGTCTGGCAAACTGGGGGAATATAGGAGGGAAGCCAGAGAAAGAAGGCAGGAAGCCAGATTATGAAGCCCTTTCAAGTGCCTGAGTAAGGAATTCAGATTTTTTTCCCCTATAACTGATGGGAAGCATGAAAGGTTTTTAACGCGGAATGATGTGACCAAATTTGCATTGTAGAGAACAAGCATTCTTGCAGCAGTCTGGCCTGGAGGCAGGGAGATCAGCTGGGAAGCTGCTAGAATGATCCAGGTGAGAGCCCCTGTGGGCAGGAACTCAGGCTGTAGCCATGGGGTGAGATATTTAGGAGGAGAACTGACAGGCAGGGGGGCGTTTGCCTGTCTCTGAGGGTTCACTCTGGTGGCACTTCTGAGAAAGATGGAATGGGTGTTGGCGAGGAAAAGGTGACGAGTCCAGGACTGGGCACGCTGAGCCAGGGGAGCTCAGGATGCTCGGGGCTTGCAGCTGGAGCAGGAGTTAGCTATGCCTCTGTTGTTTATCACCCCATTCACTTATTCCAACAAATATCTTGGATTCCTATCGTGCACCAGCAAGGTTCTAGGACACGGTGGAACACGAAATAGCCGGAATCTGCTCTCAGGACTGACGTGGCAGTGGGGGGAACACCAGCAATAAATAAGTAGGCAAATACAGAAACAGCAAACTTCCAGCTCCCTGGCAAGTGGTATGAAGAAAAGTAAGAGGGTCTAAGGAGGAGCAGAGTGGGGCAGGGGCTGGGGGAGTCAGGAAGGGTCACTCTGACAAGATAAGACTTGAGCTAAATGATATGTAGGTGCCAGATACACAAAAACAGGAGGAAAGTGCTCCTAGGCAGAGGGAACAGCACATGCAAAGGTCCTGCGGTAAGAATGAATTTGGCTCAATGGCGGGAAAGAAAGATGAGCCTGCTTCTCCCTCTCCCTCTGCCTGCCACTCCCCCTGATTGTGTGCTCTCTTTCTGTCAAATAAAGAAATAAAATCTTAAAAAAAAAAAAAAGAATATGGTTAACAGCCAAGCTGATGTAAGTGCCGGCTGTTCTCAAGGCAGGAGATGGAAGGATGAGCTCTCCTGATGGATGAGTGAAGATTTGGAAGGAGAGCAAGAGGGGAAAGAGATGAGGAGGGCCTTCCTTCCCCTGGCTAGGCCGGGGATTCCTCTGGCGGTGCCCACGCCCCAGCTGTCTGCACAGCCACGCTCTCCCAGCCCCGTAGACTCCGAGGCCAGACCAGGCACAGGCCTGTGCAGGCTGAGCCTCGCCCGTGGGAACGAAGCCAGGAGTCAGCCTGCCTGGGAGATGGAGAGACCCAGGCCGAGGGCCGAGGGAAAGAAGTCCAGTCAGGTGGCTGTGGACCACCCCAGTCCAAAGAGTTGCCTTCTGCTTCCAAGGTCACCTCCAGGACACCTTCCTCAGGTGCGCGGTCAGCTGCTGAGGGCACCAGCTACCCCGGCCCACGGAGGGGTGTGACCAATCCCCAGAGAAAAACAGAACGCCGCACACACCCCTGCCACCTCCAGCATCACACGTGCCCCAGCCAGGAGAGCTAGAGAGATGGGGTGGGCCTTGCCACCTCCCCGCCTGCCTGTCTGCTCACACCTTCCCTCCACCTGGTTCCACTTCCTGCCCCGGTGGGCATCCTGGTGCTTGGTCCCCTTCCTCTGAGCCTTTGTCCTGTGTGTCTAAAGCAGCCTCTTTACTTTGCTGAACTATCTCCCTCCCCCGAGTTCAGCCCAGCCCAACCCAGAAAACTTCCCATGGCTCCCCCAGACCAAAAGAAACACACACCCAGCTTTCTCTGCGCTCGCTCACTCAGCAGCCTCGAGGCCTCCTGGCCATTCACAGAGCCCCCAAGGCCTTCAGTGCAGAAGCAGACCTTTTAAGCACCTCCCCTCCCAGGCGGCCATCAGTAACAAGGACAACAGTGGGCCCAAGAGCCAGACCAGAAAGAAACCCCATCTTACTCACTTGATGAAATACACAGCTCCTTCCCGGGTAGAATCCATCTCCCAGCCCTTGGGCAATTCTGTGAGGAAGCAAAATCACAACATGACACTCTCTTCTCAGCCCCACAAACCCGATTTGCACTCAGGAGGGATGGGGCGGGGAAAACTAGGAAAATTCACAGACAAGCCAACAGTGCTCAAGCCAACCATGTCACCCTTCTTGGTCCATTATTCCTATCTGTCTGTTTCCAGCAAATAATCGGAGGGATGGCAGTGAGTGGGACGCCCCCTGTCTGTGAGCAGCGGAGTCACCAAATGGATCGTTGCCTCGCACCATTGGCTCAGCCATTGGACAAGCTTTTCTGGAGCATGTCCTCTGGGCCAGGCCCTGCACCAGCCCTGGGGATAGAGCAGTGAACACAGACAGTTGTCCCGGGAGGGCACTCAGGGTCATCCCACAGCCCCTGGCATCACAGAAGCACAAGCTGGAGCCAAGGGCGGGCCACTCGCCCCAGGCCTCACAGGGGATCCGACCAGGACTTGAGCCTGCAAACCCCAGCCCAAAGTATCACCCCAGCTTCTGCAGCTTCTGGACAAGATGCTGAGGACTTCGGAAATCAGTCCCAGGAAAATGCAGGGACTTAAAAAAATATTTTTTTTCTATTGACATATAATCGACACTTTATATTAGTCTCAGGGGTGCAGGGTAATGATTTGTTACGTGGTTACATTGAGAAACGGTCACCACAAGGCTAGCTACCATCCGTCACCATACATAGTGACAGTTGTTTTTCTTGTGATGAGAACTTTTAGGATTTACTCCTTTGGCTACTTTCAAGTATGCGCCAATTCGATATTATTGACTACAGTCACCATGCTGTACGTTATATATTTATTTTCTAGTTGGAAGTCTGTCCCTCTGGACCCACGTGGCTCCCCCACCAGCTCCCTTCTCCTCTAGCATCCACCATCCTGTTCCATTATCGATGAGTTTGGTTGGGTTTGTTCATTTGTTTTGCTGTTTCGATTCCACATAAATGTGAAATCATACGCTATTTGTCTTTCTCATTTCACTTAGCACAATTTTCTCAAGGTCTATCCTTGCTGCCACGAATGGCACGATTTCGTTCTTTTTTACGGCTGAGCAGTATTCTATCAGCTACAACTACCATCGTTACCCATTCGTCCATCAACGGACACCTAGGTTGTTTCCATATCATGACTATTGTCAATAATGCTGTGGCGAACACAGGGGTGCATATATCTTTTTGAATTAGTGTGTTTTTTTTCTTCTTAGAATAAATACCCAGCAGTGGAATTGCTGGATCATAGAGCAGTTCTGTTTTATTTTCTGAGGAACCTCCACACGGTTTTCCACAGTGGCTGCCCCAGTTTGCATTCCCACCATCAGTGCAAGAGCGTTCCCCTTTCCCCACATCCTCGCCAACACTTGGTATTTCTAGTCTTTTTGGTAAGAGCTATCCTAACAGCCGTGCTGTAATATATCATTGTGGTTTTGATTGCACTTTCCTGATGATTAGTGATATTAAACATCTTTTTTATGTGCCTATTGGCCATCTGTATGTCTTCTTTGGAAAGATGTCTATTCAGGTCTTCTGCCCCCTTTTTGATCAGACAGTTTTTTGTTTTGGGTTTTTTGTTTGTTTGTTTTTTGGGGGTTTTTTTTTTTTGTGTTTGCTATTAAGTGGTAGGAGTTCTTTGTATATTTTGGATATTAACCCCTTGTCAGATATATGATTTGCAAGTATTTTCTCCCATTCCGTAGGTTACCTCTTCATTTTGTTGATGGTTTCTTTTGTTGTGCAGAAACTTCTTAGTTTGATGCAGTCCCATTTGTTTATTTTTGCTTTTGCGGCCCTTGCTTTTAGGGTCAGCTCCAAAAGTCATCGCTGAGACCAATGTCAAGGAGTTTATTGCCCGTAGTAGTTTTATGGTTTCAGGTCTTATGTTCAAATCTTTAATCCATTTTGAGTTAATTTTTGTGTATGACATAAAATAGTCATCTAGTTCCATTCTTCTGCATTAGCTGTCCAGTTTTCCCAACACCATTTAAAGAGACTGTCCTTTCTTCATTGCATATTCTTGCCTCATTTGTCATAAATTCCTTGACCGTATATGCTTAGGTTTATTTCTGGGAGCCCTTGAAATAAACACCATTTGATCGTGGTAAATGATCCCATTAATGCATTGTTGAATTCAGTTTGCTAATATTTTGTTGAGAAGTTTTGTATCTATGTTCAGCAGGAATATTGGCCTGTCATTTTCTTTTTTCCTGGTGTCTTTGTCTGGATTTGTTATCAGGGAATGCTGGCCTTGTAAAATGAATTTGGAAGCAATCCCTCCTCTTCAATTTCTGGGAAGACTTTGAGAAAGATGGGTATTAAATCTCTGAATGTTTGGTAGAATTTACCAGTGAAGCCATCTGGTCCTGAGTTTTTGTTGGGAGGTTTTTGACTACTGATTTAATCTTCTTACCAGTAATCACTGTATTCACATTTACTATTTCTTTGTGATTCAGGCTTAGAAGATGGCACATTTCTAGGAATTTCTCCATTCCTTCTAGGTTGTGTAAGTTGTTGGCATATAATTGTTCACTGTAGTCTTATGATCTTTCATATTTCTGTGGTGTCAGTTGTAACTTCTCTTTCATTTCTGATTTTATTTATTTGAGCCCTCTCTCTCTTTTTCTTGGTGAGTCCAGCTAAAGGTTTATCAATTTTGTTTATCTTTTCAAAGAACCAGCTCTGAGTTAATCTTTTCTATTGTCTTTCCAGTCTCCATTTTATTGATTTCACTCTGAGCTTTGTTATTTCCTTCCTTCTACTAACTCTGGGCTTTGTTTGTTTGTGGGGTTTTTTTTTTTTTTTAAGATTTTATTTATTTATTTGACAGAGAGAGAGAGAGCACATGCAGGGGGAGCAGCAAACAGAGGGAGGAGAGAAGAAGAGTCCCTGCTGAGCAGGGAGCCCGATGTGGGGCTCCATCCCAGGACCCTGGGATCATGACCTGAGCCGAAGGCAGACGCTTCACCGACTAAGCCACCCAGGTGCCCCGTTTGTTATTCTTTTTTCAGTTCCTTTAGATGTAAAGTTGGATTGGTTATTTGAGATTTTCTTTTTTTTTTTTTTTAAGATTTTATTCATTTGACAGAGATAGACAGCCAGCGAGAGAGGGAACACAAGCAGGGGGAGTGGGAGAGGAAGAAGCAGGCTCATAGCGGAGGAGCCTGATGTGGGGCTCGATCCCATAACGCCAGGATCATGCCCTGAGCCAAAGGCAGACGCTTAATGACTGCACCACCCAGGCGCCCCTGAGATTTTCTTGTTTCTTGAGTTAGGTCCGTATTGCTATGAACTTTCCTCTTGGAGCTGTCTTTGCTGCACCCCATAGATTTTGGTATGTCGTACTTCTGTTTTCATTTGTCTCAGGGTACTTTTTTCATTTCTCCTTGGATTTCTTTGTTGACCCATTGGTTGGTCAGTAACACATTGTTTAATCTCCATATATTTATGATTTTTCTGGTATTCTTGTAACTGATTTAGTTTCATACCATGGTGGTCAGAAAAGATGTTGGTATTATTTCAATCTTTTTAAATGTACTGAGGCTTGTTTTGTGTCTTGACATACGAGCTACTCTGGAGAATGTTCCATGTGCACTTGAGAAGAGTGCATACCCTGCTGGTTTGAGGTGGAATATTGTGTATATATCTATCAAGGTCATTTGGTCTAATGTGTCATTGAAGGCCAATGTTTCCTTATTCATTTTCTGTCTGATTGAGCTATAAAAACATTTCTTAATAGCACCTCTGAAAAAAATTATCCATGGAAATGCTCAGAGCAGAGAATTGCAGGCTCATAGAGGGAGCAAGGACTGAACAGCTGAGGCAGCTGACCACAGCTCAGAGGTGCCCGGGCCATCCCTGCAGGTGGCAGCAGCCCCTCCTGGGCAGCTCCAGAGAGGCTGAGCACCTCCGTCTCCGAAGAGTGCTCTGTTAGGTACCATTTTATCCTACCCAGCCTCCCCCCCAAAAATCCTGCCTCTCTGGCAAACAGGATACCTCCACCCCAAAGCAGAGGGGGAGTCTTCTGAGAAACTCAAAGGAAACCACTGTCAGAGGTGGGGCAACAGGCAGGGCACTGGTGATCATTCTTTTGGGGATGCAAGAGCCCTGCAGCTGATACATTGCAAAACAGGTGTGGATTCCCTTGACAATCAGTGCCACCTTTCTGGTCAGGCCAAACATCTGCCTTGCATATCAGGTTTTATATAACATGGCTAGCCACTCTTGGTCTGAATCTTTCCCACCACATTACCAGCTGCCTCGGGGCACAAGCTGCTGGCGAGCAGCGCGCTCTCTGCTGCAGAGTGGTGGGCCCGGTTTTTATCATTCCTTTTACTCACCCCTATTTATCAAGGGTCTGTATTTCCACGTTGCTGTTGATGGTGACGCTGCTACTTCAACGCAGCTGGAAAGCCAGTGAGCCCAGCTCCCCTCTCGGGACTTGGTCCAGAGAAATTATAACCCCAGCTACCACTTAGTGCCTCCTTCCTCTAAGCTACACATTTTGCAACGGTGAGCGCATTTCATTTGCACAATAACAGTATAGAATAGGCATCAGCGTGAACATTTTTATAGATAAGGAACCTGAGGCCCAGAGAGGTTCACCAACTTGCTTAAGGTCACACAGGAAGTGTCTGGGCCGGGATGTGAGTCTGGTCTACTGCTTCCAAAGCTGACATTCTTTCCTCTGTGCTGTTCCATAAATGCTACTTGTTCCCCTCCGTCCCTGCGGGAGGACGGCCCCATTCAGAAGGGCGTGGGTTGGCAGTCTCCCCAAGTAGAGGGATCCCCATTGGGTCCGAATCCTAAATAATCCTGCCACTGTGATGTGCCTGGGAAGGAGGCCAGCGTGGATTATGTCCCCTGCCTTTTCCAGCAACTTCCCTCCACACTGCCCTCTCTGCCTGGGCAACACCAAGAGTGTTATATTCCTGTCCAGGCGGAGTGCCCGCGGAGGCAGCTGCCCTCCCGGCAAGCTTCAGGGGCATCTTAACCCCTTCCCAGCCTTGGACAACCAGTTGGCTGCAGCCCCAAATGAAATAGTTGGCCTGAAGGCTTTTATTCATCCTCCAATCCTCCCTAGAGCCATAGTGAGAGAGATGGAATCACATTTTAAACACTGACAGCAGCAAAAACACCGACCCAGAAGAAGGACACAGCCCGGCCTTGGGGTCTGGAGGCCCTGCCTCATGTCACAAATAACAACAATGACAAGAACAACAGCAGTCACTTCCACCGATGGTGATTCTCTCACGTAGCCTTTGCTACCATCTTCAATCTTCGGAGGTTCATAATCCTATCCTTCTCTTACAAATGAAGAAGCCAAGGCCTGGAAGGTTTCAACCACTTGCTCAAGCCCACACTAATAGAAAGTAGAGCCAAGACTGGAGCTCAGGTCTCTCTGCCCCTAGCACTTAGGCATTTAACCCCAACACAGCTCCACTTATTAGCTCAGTGGCCTTGAGCCAGGTACTTCCTCTCTGCTCTTAAATTTTCCTACCTTTAAAAGGAGTTGGACTCCAGGGTCCCTGAAGTCCCTTCCAGCTCTAACAACACAACAATTCCAGCCCGGAATCTAAAAGAAAGGAGGCCCTGGGCTGGCCACCACCTTATCCCAGTGTGTTCAGCAGTGCCACCTGTACCCCATGAATGACCAAACTCCTAGAACCACATGTCTGGTGTGCAGCCAGGGAAAGGGCTGGAAGGCCAGTGAGGGCAGGTCAGTGGTGGCATTCTGAAGAAGACGATCGCTTGTGCACTTGAAGCACCCCAGCCCTTCTCCTTCTTGGTGTCTCCACCTCCCCAGTTTAGACTGAAGTCTTGCCTGTACATGTCCCCACTTTGCCACTGGCCTGGGAGGTCCTTCAGGGCTAGCAATGAAGTCTTCTCCATAGTAAGCAATCAGTGCGGGTCCTGACTCCTTTTCTTTCATGTTCTCCCCAATGTGAAGGAATTCTTACTAGCCTATGGGGCTCTTTCAGTTTAAATTCATTAGAATTTAAAATTCAGTTTCTCAACCGCATTAATCACATGTCAATTGCTCAGCAGGTACACGTGGTTAATGGTGACTCCATTGGGCAGCGCAGAGAGAGAACGTTTCCATCACGGCCTACGGCTCTGTGGTTCAGCACCAGGAGCTGGGGTTCTCCCTAGGTCAGGAGCTCTGAAGATGGAGGGGATTTTTGATTGGGCAGGGGGATGAGACAGAAGTCAAATCGGCATCCTCTGAGGTCTGTCCCACATGCTACTGGTAGAGCTGGAAATGGAAAGACCTCAAGCTGAGTACCAACGCTCCTGCACCCTCCCCCAGATGGTGGTCCAGACGCTAAGCCGCATCCGTCCATGGAGAAAAGACAAAGTCAGAAGCCAAGTCAGGGCAGGGGATGTGTAATGCTGCCTCCAGCCTCTGCTTCCTCCTCAACGGCAAAGGCGGGGAGAGCCGAGCTCCTTACCTGGGCTGGAGGAGTGTCCACTCTGGATGGGGGAGTCCGTGCCAGGGTGCACCCAGCTGGTTGACTTTTCCTCATCACTACGGAAGACCAATAAGAAAGTGTCAGATTCAAGAGAGGCCTCGCTGAGTAGAACAGCCCTCTCCAAATTCACATCAACACTGACTGTCCGATCCCAGACACCTGACATGGACGAATCCACACCACCATTCACATTCGCGAAGCACTGACTGAGCGCACGCTGAGGATTCAGAAACAAATAATATCTGACCCTGACATTAAAGAATTTATAACCCACTGGGGAAACAGACATAGAAAAAGACAGTTGCATTATGATGGGATAGGAAGTATATCCTACCCCTATTATAGCTACTCAGAGAGAGCAGTATGCCACCAGGGAGGAGGGAGCGCTAAGCGGGACGAAGTTAAGGAAGGCGAACGGCAAGAAGACTAGTAAGAAGGTAGCATTTGAGGTGACTGGTGAAGTCTCTAGGGAGAACAGGGAAGGTCCTTAACTGGCAACTTCTCAATGATATGAAAGGAGGAGGCTGGGTCCTGGGGTGTCTATAATGCTAAATAGTTTCCCTCACAACAGTCCCTCACGTTAGGAATTTTACAGGTGATGAATCAGAGGTTCGGCGAGGTTAAGCGACTTGCCCCAAATCATACAATCGGTAAGTGGTAAAGCCAGGGTTCTGATACCTTGCTCCCAGCAAAGCGGGCTCCCCACCACTGCAGATCGCCTGGGTCTAGATCGGCAGGCAGATGAATCCCTCGACATTTCTCAACCCCCACCAGCCAAGTGATACTGAGTTTTCCAGAGCCAGATGGGACCCAGCACGAAGCACCTGACTTTCTCGGCCAATCCAGGGACGTGGTAGAGAGAGGACTCTCAGATCAGCTGTGTCACCCAGGCTTTAGGGTGGGGCCGCTGGGCCCCGGCCAGGACTCCACTCACCGCTTTCAAAGTATCACCAATACTTTAATTAATATAATAAACCCCACTAAGAAGGGTTCCACTAAATTTTTACTGAAGTAAGATATACAATACTGCACCCACTTAAAGCATACCATTCGAAGTTTTGACATCGGTATGCACCTGTGAAACGATCACCAAAATCAAGATGTGAACCCAATTTGGCTTCATGCCCCCTTGTAAGTCCTCCCCCAGCAACAACTGACCTGCTTCCTCTCACTATAGGTTAGTCTGCATGTTCTTGAGTTTCTAGAACTTTATATAAATGGAATCATGCAAGCTAGACTCCTTTGTCTGACTTCTTGCTTTCTTCTGTTGTCTTCCTCCTTCTTTCCTCCCTTCCGTTTCTTTCCTCTCTCTCTTCCCTCCCTGCGGTGGCCTGGGTTCATAGTCGATTCTGTTTCCTCACTGAGTAGTATTCCATCATAGGTTATAACCCAGTGATGGACATTTGCATGCTTTTCACTTTGGGCCATTACGTATAAAGCTGCTATGAACCTCCATGTCTACGTCTTTGTGTGGACACAGGCTTTCTTTTCGCTGGACTCCAGTACTGTTCCTGAAAGTCTGGACACCTGCTACGTTCAGGAGGGGATTCCCCAGCTGACCCTGCCCTCTGAGGAGGAGAGAAGAAACAGAGTCACTGTTCTGGTGCCCCCAGGGCCCTCGAGCCATGTGTGCCCTCAGCGATGCCCTGTGATGTGGGCTTTGGTCCTGGGATCCATGGGAGAGGAAGCCCAGGGAGGGGAACGGCCGCCAGTGCTAAATTTTAAGTGTGCGGGGAAACCCAGGCCCTTATACCTCCTCCTTAGCCACCCTGAGACCCGCGGACCCCGCTCCCTCTTCTCCTCTCACAGCTGCTCCCCCAGACCGCACGACTACCCCCAGCCCCCTGGATATCATGGACCATCCCAGGGTCGCAGAGGTGGACACAACCCCACTGCACCCTTGACTTCATCCCCCTGTTCTGCTGCTGCTCTCCCCTTGTCAGCCCCTGGCCCAGAACGATGTCGTCCAGGGCTGTCTCCACCCTGGCTTTGGGCTGACAGGGAACTATAAAACTGGGAGGACCAATGTCACTGCAATCCCACAGTCCCCATGCTTAGCTGGACCCTAAGTGCCCCCTGGAATCTTCTTCAGGGGCCCCAGCCAGTTGCCATTTGCAGAGTTCTAAAGCTTCCCCACCAGCCTCGAGTCCCTCCCCTGCCTCTCCTTCCCTCCCTCATCCCCGTTCTCAATGCACAATTTTCATCGCTCACTTCAAGAAAAAATGTAAGCCATCAGGCAGGAGCTTCGCCCAACTAGCACCCCCCAAACGTACCCATATCCCCACCTTAATACTTGCCTCTGCACTGGGGAAGAAGTGGCCTTCCCCCAGTTAAGGGAAATCCCTCTGCCTGGGTTATAGTCCCCCATCATCTCCTATCTTTTCTAGAACCTTATTCCATTGAGGGTCACAGGCTCATATCTTCAACTCCTCTCTCTCTTAGGTCATCATCCCTTTAGCCCCACTCTGGCCTGTGTCTTCCAGTCTGAACCGCCACCTCCCCTTCCCGCCTCCTGTCTTGTGCTCCTCTTCTTACTGGCCCAGCATCCTTCTTGGAAACTAGTCCCTTCAAGCTGTCCCCACTTCTGGTCTCCCTCTCATCCATCCTCTGCAATCTAGTTTCTGTCCTCAGCCCTCCCCTGAAACCACTTTTCCTAGAGGTCATTAAAGAGGGCCCTAGTTCCTATATCCAACAGGTACTTTCCAGTCTTCAGCTCACTTGGCCTTTCCATATTGACCATTCCTTCCTCCCAACACCCCTCTCCCCCCCTTCTAGGGCAACAGCCTTCCCTGACCCTGGTGCTTTCCATCCTGAGCTCCCTGGTCTCTCGTCCTCTAGCCCTTTCTTCAACACTGGTGCTGCCTGGATACCCCTGTCTTCTTGGTCACACACTTCTGGATGGTTCCATCCCTGTGCAGTGAGTGACTCCCAGGACACTCTCTTGAACTTCTACCCTATACGTCCAGGTGCCTGTCAGACAGCACCGCCTGCAGGTCCCACGGGGACCTCAAATTCAATACTTCCCCCTGAACACATACTCCCCCGAAAACCTGTTTCTCATCCCATCCTCCTGATCTCTGTCAGACTCTAGTTAAAACCTCTGAGATTCGTCTTTGATTTTTCCTTTTCCCTCTCTTCCCCAACTTTCAGGCAGTAAATGAACACCCTCACTTCTACTCCTACAGACTTCTCCTATCTCCCCTCCCTCTATCCTTACGGCCGAAATCCAACCCCATCAGCTGTCTCCTGGGCTTCGGCCGTTGCCCCTGACGGCTCTCCATATGCCAAGTGTCTCCCCTCCCTCCCGTTCAGCCCTCAAATCATCACCTGCCCACCCACCTGCCGGAGGGATCCTTCCAAAGCCCAGGTCTAAGTGTACCGATCCTCTTTGAAAAATCTCCTTTGGATTCCCACCCCCTGCAGGACCACATTCAAAGCCGTTAGCCAAACACACAAGGCCTCTCCAAAGCCGCCCCTTCCCATGTGTCCTGCCCCCCTTCCTGCCCCAGCAATCCCCACTCCATCTCCACTGACCCCCTCAGAGTGTTCTAGACAACCTGTGCCCCGGCACCCCCCGGCACCCTCCTTCCCACAGGCCTCTGCTTCAGGGCCCCTTTCCCCCTGGTCGTCTGCTCTAGAATCAGTTCAAATGTCCCCTCCTCCGGAAGGCCCTCCCTCTACTCCCCGGAGAACGCTCACTCTTTCTTCCTCGTGTTCCTAGACCATCACACAATTACCTCTAGAAGTAGCCTCTTCTTTCCTAAGCTTTCATCTGCATTGTCTCCCTACCACCTTCAGGGGAAAACCTGTCTCTTACTGGGTTTTTCTCTCTAATGCCAATCGGGGTGGCACTCACATAGTGGCTACTCAGATATTCGTGGCGTGAAAAACGAAGAGAAGCAGGAAGACCGGCAAGAGTTTGGGAAGGCAGATGAGAAGAGGCGAACTGACCACCTGGCCCGGGGAGCTTGTGGGAATACACGCGGAAGGCCCCAGCCCGGGTGGGAATCGCCACCTCCGGAGGTAGGGCTCGGGAGTCGGCCTTCTCTCATAAATTCCTTGGGTGACTTTTATGGACTCCAAAGTCTCAAACCACTGACCAAAGGGACTGCAGTTTTAACACCAGTGAAGTTCTGTCATTTAAGAATCTGACCCAGGGTCAAGAACTTCCGTGGAGTTCATTTCTAAGATAATCTAATTACAGCATCAATTACGATCATGATGATGATAATTACAGAAGGGCCTAACGCAAGTGTGGCAGCCGAGAAGCACCGGAGACCGAAAACCACCGGCTGCCTGACCTCCTACAAAGGCCGTTCGGGGCCGGGGGGAAGGCAGGGCCCTCAAGCCAGCAGGTCCTGGGCTCAGTCCGAGCTCTGATTAGCAAGTGGTTTTATCTCAAACAAGTACTGTCCGTCTCTGTAGACCTTGCTTCCCCATCTGAGAAATGAGGGGGTTGCAGCCAAGGTTCCTTTCAGCTCTAATGTTCTGTGAGTGGCTATCTTCAGGAAGAAAAAAAACACCCCATCACGTGTGGGTAACAGTTAAGAATGATGTCCTTCTAGACTTGCTGTATTATCGGGAGATTTCTATCCTGGCAAAGAGCGACTATAGCAGGAGCGGGCCAAAATACACCAGCGGGGCCACTCTGTTATAATGAGATTATGCCAGAGCCATTTTGGTTTATGAAATTAATATAACGGTACTAATATATTACAGAGAGCAGCAAAGGCTTACTCTCTTTAAAGAACGCCAAATGCACTGTGGGCACCTTCTTCCCCTTGACCACAGCCCCATAAAGAAGCAGGAAGGGAGAGGGGCTGCGGGCCTGGGAACACTGAGTCCTGGGGTGAGGGAAGACCAGGAACTGGTGGCAGAGGCAGGGTGTCCCGGCGTGATGTCACTTAGCCAAGTGTTCTTGTCAGAAAATCCAGGGTGGGGGCAAGAGAAAGAACGTACCCCAGGCCCTTTCAGGGCACGGAGCTGAGAGGGCCCGCTGGGCAGTGGGTCCGGCCATCCTCCTCTGGGCCGCCAAGAGCCCCCTGTGACTGGGGGCGGGGAGCCGGAAAGCCCGCACCTGCCCTGCCGCACCCTGCCTTTCCAGAGGAGGGCAGGCCCAGCCCAGGCTGGACTTTGACCCATTGAGGAAAAGGCGGGAGACACATTCAAACAGCATGGTGATAAACTTATTAGTCATGCCTGCCGGTCCAGCCACCGCTTCCCCCTACCGCTCAGCCTGCCCCCACGCCTGCCACCTTCCAAGTTGGACAACTCGAGAGAAAAACTAAAATGGCAAAACGAGAGAGCCGAACGTACTTGATGAAGAAGACTCTCCCCCCGCGGTCAACGCCGTAGGTCCATCGGCCGGGCAAGTCGAGCCAGTCAATCTCATCGGCCATCTCGGCGTCCAGAAGCCCCTCTCGCTCCGGGCCCCCCGGGCCGCGGGGGAGGGGGGAGGGCTTCCTGCCCAGCGGCCCCCACTGTCCGCCCGCCCGCAGGGGTGGGGGGAGAGCCGGGGGAGGGGTCCCTGCCGGGCGCGCCGCCTCTCAGTGAAGGCGGCGGGCCGCCAGCCGGGCAGCGGGGAGCAGGCGAGACTTAACCCCGGCCGGGCCGGGCTCCCGCTCCAGCCGCCGCCTCCCCGCCCGGAGCCCGCTCCGGACGCCTCCCCAACTTAACGCCGGGCAGCCGGCGCGCCGGGGGGTTCCGCCGCTCCCTCGCCCGCTGCCCGCCGCGCCGAGCGCTGTCCCGGCCGCCCGCAGCCGCCCGAGGAGCAGGTTGCTGTGCGCGAGCGAGGGGTGTCGCCTCTCGCTCCCAGCTGCGAACCTGCACTTGAACCGCCGGCCTGCCGCGGGGAGGCGGGGCCGCGCCGCAGCCGCCGAAGGTAATTCACAGGCAGGAGGAGGATCCGCGGCAGCCCGGCAGGTCCCCAAGCCCAGGCGCGGGGCGCGGAGAACCAGTTTGGCCGAGAGAGCTTTGAATCACGGACCGAGGGGACATGTCCAGCCGCCGAACGGAAGAGGGCGAGCGGTCAAACCTGGTTCTGCTTGGCGGGAGGTTCGTAGAGGAACAAAGGTCAGATGCCGGGAAGGGTGGCACGCACGGGTGTGGGTAGCAAGGGGCCCTGGATGTCAGCCTCATTAGTCAAGCTAGCTCTTACTTTTGTTTCTGAGCACTTCCTCCAAGAAGCCTGCCATGACTAAGGAGAATCGGAGTGAGACCTTAGAACACACTCAGAAGCCAACAGCTTGTATGTCCCTTCCCCCTAACTTGCACCAGAAAAGGAAAAGGGAAGGGAAAAAAATAAAATAAAGAAGAGGAGGGAATGTGTTCTGTGCACAGAACGCAGGCTGTCAGCATTCAGAACTGGCATGTCAAAAATGGTATAGCCGGAGCCCATACTTCTGCTGTCTCTGTATCAAAGCTGGGGTTCAGTGAGCTTTCCCAGCTTACGCTGCCCCTGCCCCTGGGCTCCCATTAGGTGCACACCGTTCCCATCCATGTGTTCGACCCAAGGGAATCATTAGACAAATGAGAGACACCTGCCTTTAGAGGAAGCAATGTGTTGCATGGCAGCTGGCAAGTCTCTGTTGAGTGAGAGGGCTTACTGTGAGCATTCTAAGGGATTTGATCCCTGTTCCACCTAGAAAATTGTGTCTGCCCAGATGTCACCTCCTCCAGGAAGCCATGCTTGCTTGACTCCACCCCAGACAGATTTGTATATCCATCTTCTATGTGTCACAATGCCTTATGAATAACCCTCTAGTGGAACTTCTCACAGTGGAATGCAATCCTTGATTTACTCCTCTGTCTCCTTTCTTGGGCTGTGTGCTCCTCAAGGCCGGGGCTCATCTTATGCATCTTTATAGCCCTAGCACTGGCCTGGGACACCTGATTCATGTTTGGTGAATGACCGGTGCTGTCATAGCTGGGAACAACTCTCTTTATATTTTTTTTCTTAAAGATTTTATTTATTTATTTATTTTGAGTGAGAAAGAGAGGAGGAAGAGCAGAGGAGGAAGGAGATGGAAGGGGGATAGAATCCCAAGCACGCTCCCTCCTGAGTGCAGAGCTGGTCACAGGCTCAGGAACCCTGAGATCACGATCTAAGTCAAAACCAAAAGTCAGTCACTAAACCGACAGAGCCACCCAGGTGCCCCTCGCTGGAAACAACCCTTAACTCTAACCCCAATCCTGTACTTTAGGGCCTTATCTGGGGGTCTGCTGAATATAGCCATCAGCCACATCGAGGTGTGTGTAGGGAGTGTTTTCTGGAAAAAGAAACAGATAGCCTTCCCAGGTATCCCAGTGCTCAAACGGAGAACATAATGTGTATACAGCTGCTAGATAGTGAAGCTAGAAGATGCCTCAGGGAACATCTAGGCCAATCCTGGTGTTAAATATGGGAAACTGAGAAGCTAAGATGAGAAGAGGCTGATTAAGGTCACTGAGCAAGTGGGGGCAGAGAAGGATCTGCCCACCAGTGTCCAGGCCAGAACTCCTGCCATTACATCATCTTGCCTCCAACTCTGGGAATTCCCTCTGCCGACATAGGCAAGTTGATCCCTGGATGCCAGGTGGAAGCTGAGTCCATTCTGCAGATGCCAAAGAGCCACAGAAACCCCTGACCCCCACCTTTCCCCTCCCCTCTCAGAGCCCGTGGGCTTCTAGCCAAGAAAGCTGCATTGGACAGCAAAGCAGAGCTGACCCTGAGAAGCAGAGGTGAGGATCTGTGCCCCTTAGTTCCGGAGCTGGGGAGCCTGGGAGGGTCAGGGATCAGAGTCCCCTCCAACTCCAGTCCCCTGTCTTGTGAAACACCTGTGAGACTCGCCTTCCGATAAAAGCACAGAGCCACCTACCAGCCCCTGTGCTATCGGAAGATCTGAACCTCCAGAATTACTGCCAAGATGCCCCCAGGGAAAATACCAGCGGCCAGTGTGTTCCCAGTCCAACCTGAGCAACCAGTAAGGGCAGCTGCTTGGGCCGAATGTGGGTGGAAACAGGGATGAAACGACATATATTTGAAAACATGTATTCTGCTGCTGTCTTCTTGGAGGTATAGGGGTTCCTGTTGATTTCTTCATGAGATTTTTGCTTTGTTTATCTTTAATCCAGCCTGGGGTTCCTTGGAACATTTACCTAGAGAAGAAAAGGCTGGTGGTTGAGATTTTGATTTTTTTTTTTTTTACTGATTTGAAATAAATCAGTTTTGAAAATACTTTTCCAACTGTGGTGTATTCTTACCAGTGACTTTTTACACTCAAGATCTTGTTTCTCAGTTACAATCAGTATTAATACTGCTAAGAAAGACATTTTAGGGGCCCATGGGTGGCTCATTCGGTTAAGCGTCTGACTTTAGCTCAGGTCATGATCTCTGGGTCCTGGGATCCAGCCCCACATCAGGGTCCCTGCTCAGTGAAGAGTCTGTTTCTCCCTCTCCCTCTGCCCCTCCCCCTGCTCCTGCTCTCTCTCAAATAAATAAATAAATAAAACCTAAAAAAGAAAAAAAGACATTTTATCAAAGGAGCTAAAAATAATGCAGAAAAGGAGTAGAAGGCTCAAATAAAAACAGCCATTGTTTCAACAGTTACCTATTGAAGAGGGCAGGAGGGCTGATATGTTGAAATAAAAACCTTGCGTGCTTTGTGGTCCGGTTAGAAATTGAGCTGCTTGTTTTCCCCTGCAGCAAATTTTATTTTACTTCTTTAAAAGGCAACAAAGCACACGGATAAACTGTATCAGTAATATTTAGGAATGATTCTGATTCTCTCATCCATTTCGAGGCCTTAGGTTAGTCACTTATATATTACTATGCTTCTGCTTTAGTATGGGCGGTGGGTTGAGACACAGCCCCAAAGCTGTCCATGTCAAATCCCGGGAATCTACGAATGTGACCTTATTTGGAAAAAAGGTCTTGGCAGATGTAATGAAGTTCAAGATCTTGAGATGGGGAGATTATCCTGATTACTCGGGTGGGCCCTTAAATTCAATGACAGGTGTCTTCCATAAGAGACAGGCCAGGGGAGCCAAATTTGAAACAGACGGCGGCGGGGGGGGGGGGGTGACCACAGAGGCAATGATTGAGGCGATACAGCCACAAGTCAAAAATAGCTGGAGCCAGCAGAAGCTGGAAGAGGCAAAGGGATTTTCCCCTAGAGCCTCCAGAGGGAGTGTGGTCCAGGCAGCACCTTCACTTTGGACGTCTGGCCTCCAGAACCCGGAGAGAATAGGTCTGGGGGGTTTGAACCGGATCGTGCTGATCTGTTACAGCAGCTAGGGGAGATTAACACAGTACCTGCAGGAAAACCATCACTCAGTGAGGCCCGAAATACACGTCTACCCTTTGTACTTATCTGGTATCTAATCCCCCTTCTTCTGTTAATAGCCCCCTGGGTTTCCTTTTGACACCCTCCCTTCTGCTCCTCTCTGCCCACGCGGGTTGGATGGGCTGGCCTCGCCCCCACACCAGCTCCGTTGGGGGCGAGGGCGGTGGTGCTGTGACACAGAGGGGGCCCATCTGACTCTCTGTTCCCCTGGCCGTAGTGATCGGTTCAGGAGAGGACACATGACTCCGACCAAGTCAATGACATTTACTTTTTAAGAAGACCCCAGAATTCTTAGGTCGAAGCCCTTTTCCTCTTGGCTTCGAAGCTGGCAGTTGTCGCTTTGGTGCCCCTGGGATCCTCGTGCGGAAGGGGCTGCAGAAAGCGAAACCCGTACAGGAGAACGTGGAGGTGGAGGGCCTCCTTCCATCCCAGGAGCCCTCAGACCCGGCTTGCCAAAGGAGGCTCCACCCCTGGGATTTCAGTCTCTAGGTGCCCTGAGTGGCTTCAGCCCGTTGGAATTGGGTCTCTGCCCCTGGCCAACACAAAGGTCACAGTGTCTTGTGCTTCTGTTCCTTTGGTGTAAACAATGTTTCTTTGGGAAAGCCAATGTGATAACCAGCTGCATTTTTTGTGATGCAAGAACGGGAATGCTTCTCTTCCCAGGAGACCACGATTTTAGATCAAGAAAAGATCTTCCTGATCACGTGGTCCAAAGCCTACACCTTCCCCTTGGAGGACACGGGGAAGAACCCAGAGTTGTGGCAAATTCCACAGCAGACTGGGGACCACAACTCTGGTCTCCTAAAAACCTGATTGGCAGAAAGCTAGATTTCAAGACATGGACTTTACCACGTCAACACATTTGGCTAAGAGGCTTACATAGTTGCAAGATTACCCCAGATTCCTCTGCTCTATAAAGAATAACAACAACAGTAATTTTTATTGAGTGCCGGTGTTTCGTAGTTAATGGTCACCTACAGGCTGGGTCATCTGCCCCTGTTGACTTTCTTACAGGGACTAGGAAGCAAGGGAAAAGACAAGAGCCATCTCAGCTGGGATTCCATAGGTGTGGGTAAATACGCAAAAGCCTAGACAAATTGGTTGCTTCATTTGGGCTTCTAGAAGGGCTTGAGAGAGGAGGTTTGTACTAGTGCTGGTACCCAGAAGACTGTAGGATCCTGAGGTTTCCCTACAGCCGACTGAATTCAATCACAGTTATCCCGCAGATACTTGGTACCTTCTGTGGGCCAGGCACTGTTCTAGCCACAGAGGATTCAGGAACTTTAAAACAAAGTCCCTGCTCCCACAGAATTTGTGTTTAATAGGCATATAGTCTCGGGCGATGATGAGTCTACGGAGGACAACCGAGAGAGTAAAGGAGACAGGAATGCAGTAAATGCTGCCCTCCGACGTTCCATATATTTCCATATATAGGTGCGCAGAAAGGCCTCGCTGAGAAGAATGACATTTGAACGAAGACTTGGAAGAACTGAGAAAACCAACCACGTGGCTATTGGGGGAACGTGTTCCAGGCAGAGGAAATAAGTGCAAAGTCCCTGAGGCAGAAACCTCCTTGGAATGTTTGAGAAACAAGGCCAATGTAGCTGAAGCAGAGTGAATGAGGAATAGGGGACCAGGGAGGCCGCATCGTTCAAGGAACTCTGTAAGGAACCTTGCGGTTATCCTACATGAGATGGAGAACCACTGGAGGGGTGCCTGGAGCGGCGCCGTGATCTTCATGGTTTAACATTTTGTAGATCGTTCCGGCTGCTCTTTGGAACAGGGTTGAAGCAGATTTCAGGTAGGAGGCTTGTGCCACAATCCAAGCAAGACATGGGGGTAGCGTGGTTCGTGGCGTTGGGGGGTAGAAGCAGTGAGAAAGGGTGAGGTTCTCCTTATCTGCTGAAGGTAGAGCTGACGGATTTGGGGGTAGATGAGACTGTCAGCGGCTGGAGGGGAAGGGAGGAGTCGGGAAGACTCAGCGGTATTTGGCCGGAGCGATTGGAGGAGCGGGTTGCCATTGACTGAGCTGGAGGAGGCTGCAGGAGGAGCGGGTGTGGCGGGAACACACGTCCAGTTCCAAGCATGTTAAGCTGGAGATGCCTCTGAGATATCCAATTTGGGGATGCCAAGGGGGTGACTGTATCTCTAAGATGGGAGTCCGTCTCAGGAGTAGAGATACACGTTTGGTATTTTTCAGGGATGGGACGGTAGTAAAGCCGCGAGGCTGGTTGAGGTCACAAAGGAAGGGAGCGCGGGTAAGGAGAAGGCAGAGATCGAGGGCTGAGAACCGAGGCGCGCCAACCCTTCAAGGTCAAGTGAACGAGAAGGAATCTGTGAACGTGAGGTTCGCCAGGTTGGAGAAAGAGGGCGTGGTGTCTTGGAAGTGAGCCTTGAGTGTGTTCACATCCCTCCCAAGAAGGAACGCGCGGATGGTGCTAGCCTTCTAGAAGGGCTGAGGTTAGGGTGGGTTCTGTCTGAGCAGGAAGCGACTTGCACTCCCCTGTGAAGGGGTGGGGAGACGGCTCAGGTTATTTTTAAGTTGGTCTGACAACGGGCCTGGGAAGATGATCGTTTGGCTAATGAGCCCTTGCTCGCGGAGGAGAAGCGCGCCTGAAATGGGCCCCCTTCAGCTCCATCTCGAAGGCTCTGCTCAGGCTTCTCCCGGGAAGGACGCCAGCCCAAGATGGCTGGCTGATCTCTCCTGCCAGGACCGCGTCGTGGAGCCGGAGCCCTGGCCCTGGCAGCTCCCCTAGAGGGGGAGGGGAGGACGGAGCATGTTGGTCCCCTGCTGGGGACAAGAGACAGGCGGGGGTGGAGCCAGCAACATGGGCCTATAATCCACCTGCTGATATTTCTTCCCTGGGTCTTTCTTGAATCCACAGCTCAGGCAATGCTCTTGTGCTGACTTTAATGTCTGACCTCGAGTTTTTCTAGAAAATGGCAGCTGCTGCTGACTTGGGCATTTCCTGGAACTAACACAGCACTTTGGCTCAGTTTAGTTCAATAAATGCATAAGGCACCATTATGCTTCTATTTCTACGTCCAAACGGCTCCGGCCTTCAGCCAACCAGCTTCTCCCCCTCTTGTCTCTGCCATCACCAACCTGCTGGTCACCGCTAGACACTCGTCAGAGGCCTTGGCTTCTGGTTCAGCATCTTCCTCTCCACGCCTGGTCTCCCTGTCATGCGGGGTGATTTCAGTGCCAATGTGAATTAACTACCCGATGTCCTAACCCCACCATACCTTATATCCTCACCTCCAGGGGCAGTCACCTCCACTCCATTAAGTTACTCACACCCAAGGCCATGCCTTAAACTGTCTGACCACTCCGATTTACTCCAACTTGGAAAACATAAACTCAAATATTCCACTTTCTGATCCTAGTTTGGCTCCTCCTAACGCCCTCCTTCCTCTCTTCCCTTCCCACCTGTTCCTTGCTTTCCTGCAATACCTCTGGCTTCTCAGATTTCCTCCTAACCTGTGAACGAAAGCCGTGGTTCACCTCCTGTGCCAATCAGCCCCAACTCACAGCATCCTGCCACTTGTCCTCAACCACGTCCAGGCTGCGGAACTACCCTCCGGATTAATCTGTCCACCTTTGCTGCTCTCAGGCCCAGGAAAGCATCACCCTGAGCCACTGGGGGAAGGAAACAGGTCGCTGCCCCTGTCGTTCCCTCTCCACCTTCCGCGTGCCTCCTGCTGGGTCTGCAGCCAGTCTCCCCACCCCCGTTATTATAACAGACCCCATCATCATTCCAGGGGAAAATAAAAGCAGTCAGAAAGACACAGCCTTGACTGGAACACGTTCGTTCAGTCTCCCCAGGCCCCCTGGTGAGACCTCCCCTGTGTTTCTTCCATCCAAAGGTCCACTTTCCACGTGTTCGCATCTTACAAGTGACCATCACTCACCAGTGCCTCAGACAGCTTCCTCCCTCTCTTCTGGTTTTTTCCCTCAAGCGTGTACACACACACACACACGCACACACACATACACACACGCACTCGTGGGCACGCAGTAAACCCCACGCCCACCCCCACCCGCACCCCCAGCTACCATATCCCCACCTTCTTCCTTCCACTTCTCCCAGTGCCCAATTCCGTGTCTCCCAGTTACTCACAGTCTGGTTTCTGTCCCTCACAGCTCCTTGAAAATGGCTAAAACTAGTCTGGCAAAGATAAGCACCTACTTCCAGGCTACAAAGAAACTGGAACTTTTGGGCTCTCATCTTGGGAGATGCATTTGAGGGCTCTGGCCCTCCCCTTCCCTGCCCTGGGCACCCCCCCCCCCCCCGTATGTTTCTGCACTCTGTGCCCCAGCCATCCAGAAACCCCTACGGTTGCCTGTACCTTTGTGCCTGGGGGGGTGGGGGGGCCTTCTCAGTCCTTCTCTGTCTGCTCCTGTTGTCCACTCTCCTGCAAGGCGCAGCCCGGAGAGGAGCCCCCTGCCCTTGCCCGTGCACTGTGCTTGTCATCCCTGTATGGCAGTGCACTTTCCTGTCGCCCCACAAGACTGGAACTCCTTGGCAGCACGGACTTCCTTCCTTCTCCCTCCCTCCCTCCCTCCCTCCCTCCCCTGTTTTTATTTTCATCACCCTCTGCTCAACAGGACAAGTGCCCTTCTTAAGCCCCATCACCTATTTCACTCCCCTTCCCCCCCTTCTGGTCACCACCAGTTCGTTCTCTATAGTTAAGAGTCTGTTTCTTTGTTTCTCTCTCTCTCTCTCTCTTTTTTTCAGGGGCTGTCTTTTAAATCCACTTTTTGTCTTCATTGTACTCGGTGGTATTTGGCCACTCCCACCTTCCTGAAGTTCTTTTTTTCCTCTAGGCCTTCGTGACACCACATTCTCCTGCTTTACCTCCCACTTCACTGGCTAGTCCTTCTTCGTCTCTTGGGTAGCTGCTTCTCCTCTGCTTCACCTACTCACGATGTTGGAGAATCCAAACTTCACCCCCAACCTGGTTCTGCACGCTACCTACACACTCTCCCTGGGTGATCGCCCCCATTGTGCGAAATTCTGTCTACACGCTGCTGGCTCCCAGATTTCTATCTGAATCTGACCTCTCCCTTGGGCTTCAGATGCGTATATCCAGTTGTCTACTCCTCCACACGGATGTTTAATAAGTACCTCAAACTTAATGTGGTCAAAATAGAACTCTTATTTACAGCTCCCAATCTTTCTCCTGGACTGTTATTTCATTATAGGCACAATCAATAATCACCCCACTGCTTGCCCCCAAAACCTAGGAGTAGTGTGACTACCTGTCTTGGTTTGCCTGGGACTTGTTCTTGTTTTAACCCTGAAAACCCTGTTCCAGGGGTGCCTGGGTGGCCCAGTCGTTAACCGTCTGCCTTCGGCTCAGGGCGTGATCCCGGAGTTCTGGGATCGAGCCCCACATCAGGCTCCTCCGCTATGAGCCTGCTTCTTCGTCTCCCACTCCCCCTGCTTGTGTTCCCTCTCTCACTGGCTGTCTCTCTCTCTCTGTCAAATAAATAAATAAAATCTTTAAAAAAAAAAAAAAAAGAAAGAAAGAAAACCCTGTTCCAGGAAACTCCTCAGGGTCAGGCAAGCCAAGATGGTTGGTCATCTCACCTAGGAGTCCCCCAAGATTTCCTCCATTTCCTCACATTCTACGTCCAATCGACTGGATCTCCATCCAGATATACCCTCTTTCCACCTCCACTGCCACCTGGTCCAAGCCTCCATCATGTCCCACCTAGACCATCCCAATACCCTCTTCATCTGGTCTCCCTCCTTCCTTCCTTGGCCCACTCATTTTTCACACACCAGCCAGAGGATCTTTACAAAGAGAAACTACGATTACAGCACCACACACCTACCAGTTCAAACACTCCAATTACACTTAGAATAAACCCAAATTTCCTTCCTCTGTAAGCTCTGACTGATCCGGCCCTTGCTTCCCATCCACTATCATCTCCTAGTTCGACCCCCCTTCTTCCCATTCCTCCCTTCCCCCCATCACCTCATGATTCACTCCCTCCTACCATTCAGGTATGAGGTCAAAGTTATCCTCATGACTATGTCCAGAGTCATTCCCTAAGTTTCTCCCTGTCGGATCTTTCTCTTCCATTATCTTCAAGGCTTATATCACCACCTGATGCTATCTTGTTCCATTTTTTTGTTTGTGTATATCAACTCCCCCATCGAAGATGTAAGCTTGAGAGTAGAGACCTTGCCAGTCTTGTTCACATCTGTGTTCTCAGCTCTTGGCTCAGCACACAGTAAGTACTCAGTAAATCTTTGCTGAATAAAAGAATATTCAGCCACAGTACAAGGTCTCTCACTGCGCTCATAAAGGATATTGAATGAACAAATTGAGAGTCCACCAAGCTCTGGCTAGGCCCTGGGCCCACTTTCATAAGTAAGCTATGATTCTTTAGGACATTATGGTTTACTAGAGACAGATACATAAATCAGACTTTTATACTAAGTAGTCATAACAGTTATGAGTGTGCTGGGGAGTAAGAAATGTCATAATCTTTTCTTTTCCTTTTATTTTTTTAACTAAGTTTTATACCTAATGTGGGGCTTGAACTCATGAGATCAAGAGTGGCATGAGATCTGAGATCAAGAGTTCCATGCTCAACTGAAACACCCCATAATCTTTTATTTTCTTAAATAAAATGTGATTTGCTCTGGTCCCCATCCCACTAGGGTGGCAGAAGATTTGATCTCAATCACTCCTGAGCCACACCCCCAACCTCTAGAGTCAGAAGAAGCTCCCAGGAGTCCAAAAGATCTAGGAAGGACCCTTTAATCTTCTGTCCACTCTGGTCACCTCCCCTAATGCTCCTGGCTCAAGCCTTCACAGTTCCTTGAAGGCTCAGCTGATTCTTGGCCAAGTTTGGACTTGGGGGAATGTCTGGATAGGGCGGTTGCGTGGGGGTTTTGTGGGAACAAAGTGCTGATCCAAGCTACTCATAAGACCTCTCCAAATCCGGATGCTATTTTCTGCTCCGGGAACTCGATCCAAACCTGCTTTTGGTCCTGAATTCCATCTCTCTTTACCCAAGCCCTTCCTTTCTTTCCATCCTCCATTGGAACTACCCTACAAAATTTCCCTTAGGTGGCTCACCTGGCTGCTTCCTGCAGATGGAGAAGATGCTGAACATGGTCAGTTACCCATGTGAAGCAGAGTTCTACATCTCCCTCCACCAACCTACTTCTCTTTCAGAATTCCCTGGCTCAATTAATAACATCACCCTCCTCTTTGTCACCACAGATAGTAAAGCTGACACATCTGTAATTTTCCTTCCCTTTTATCTAATCAGCCACCGAGGCCTCCCAACTCTAATACCTCTAGGACTCCTCCCTTGCGGTCTAACCACGCCTCTGGTTGAGCTCATTACTTCATACCTATACTTGTACAAGAACATTCTGCTTGATCCATTCTAGTTTCTCCTCAGTTCAATCCAACTACCAAATGACCTAAGAGGTAATCTAAAAGAACCAGTTTGACCATGTCATTGCTTTGCTGGCTTGTCACTTCATGTAGAATGAAATGGACCAAATTCGAGCACAACCTTCAAAGTACTCTATCATTTAGAGTAAAAACGTTATCCTCCACTCCATTTCTCCACCCCATACAACCCATACCCTGCTTGACTTGCCTATTAGCCATTCCCCCAACATGCTTTCTATATTCTTCTATTTTTACATTTTCTCTAAAGCTATTTTTCCTACTTGAAATGTCCTTTGCCTCCCTACCCTTTAACTGCTCCCTTTCCCCAACATTTCCCCAATTGAGAGTACTCATTTTTTCAAACTCTAACCTTATTTCCATCTCATCTATGAAGATTTCCTGAAAGGAGAGAAGCAGGAACTGTGGAGCCAGGCTGGGTTTAACTGCGCCTTCTCTGTCATTCTTCCTAGTTGTGTGATCTTGGGTGGGTTACGATGCTTCAAGGTTCTTCATCTGTAAATTGGGAGATATACCAAATAGATCACACGATTCATGGCAGAAAGAAGGAAATAGACTACAAATCAGGAATTAGAGGTCTAGAACACAAAACACAGCAAAATAACAGAGAAAAACCAATGAAAACAAAAGCCGGTTCTTTGTAAAGATCAAGAAAATGGATAAACCTCCAGCCAGACTGATAAGGGGAAAAAGAGAGAGAGAAGACACAGATTACAAACACTAGGAATGAAAGAAAAGGAATCACCGATCCTACTGGCAGGACAAGGGTGTTTGCTCTCACCATTTCTATTCAACAATGTATTTAATATCCTAGCCAGTATGGTAACGCAAGAAAAAAGAAATAAAAGACATACAGATTGGGAAGAGAGGGAAACTTTTTATTCACTCTAAGATATAATTATCAATGTAGAAAATCTTAAGGTCACAGGATACAAGATCAATATACAAAAATAAATTGTGTCTCCATATAGTAAATGCAGCAAAGAATTGGACATTGAATTTTTTAAAAGTACAATCTACAATAGCATCAAAAAGAGAAATATTTAGGGACAGAGGTTACAAGATATGTACAAGATCAGTATTTTGAAAAGTACACAACACTGCTGAGAAAAATTTCAAAAGATCCAAATAAATGGAGGGACATGCTATGTTTATGGATCATAAGATTCAGTGTTATTAAGTTGCAATTCTACCTAAATCAATCTCTTAAGTCAGTGTAATCCCATTCAATAACTCAGCAGATTTTTTTTTGGTAGAATTAATATTAATAAGCTGGTCCTAAAATTTGAATACGAATGCAAAGGGGAGCAGAAACAATTTTGGAAAAGGACAAAGTAGTTCCAAGATTTACTATAAAATTACAGTAATCAAGACAGTGTGATGTTTATGGATGGACAGAGATACAAATCAATAAAATAGAGGGTCCAGACATAAACCCAAATATATAGTCAATTGATTTTTTAAAAAGATGCTAAGATTATTCAATGGAGAAAGGATAGTCTTTTCAACAATTGAGTATCTATGTGCAGAAATATGAATTTCAACTGTTACTTCATATCATATACAAAAGTTAACTCAAAATGGATTATAGGGGCACCTGGGTGGCTCAGTCGGTTGAGCATCTGACTCTTGGTTTCAGCTCAGGTTATGATCTCAGGGTTGTGGGATTGAGCCCCTCGTCAGGCTCCAAGCTCAGCATGGAGTCTGCTTGAGATTCTCTCCCCACCTCTCTCTCTGCCTTTCTCTACACTTGCACTCTCTCTCACTCTCTCTAAAACTAAATAAATCTTTTTTTTTTTTTAATAGATCATAGGGGCACCTGGGTGGCTCAGTCAGTTAAGTGTCTGCCTTTGGCTCAGATCGTGATCCCGGAGTCCCGGTATTGAGCCCCAAGTTGGGCTCCCTGCTCAGTGGGCAATCTGCTTCTCCCTCTCCCTCTGCTCCTCCTCCTGCTTGTGCTTTCTCTCTCTCTCTCTCTCTCTCGCTCACTGTTTCAAATAAATAAATAAAATCTTTAAAAAAATGGATCATAGACTTAAATGTCAAGGTTAAACCTATAAAACTTCCAGAAGAAAAGATAACAAAAATATTTGTAACCTCACAATAGGAGAAGAGTTTTGAGAAATGGCACAAAAAGCAGGGACCATGGAAGAAAACATTGATAAGCTGGACTTCTACAGATTTTAAAAATTTTGCTTTTAAATGACATTATTAAGAAAATGAAAAGGCCAGCAGCCACAGACTGGGAGAAAATATTTGCAAAACATATACATGGGAAGGGCTTTCTATCTAAGCCCCAAATACACACACACACACACACACACACACACACACACACACAATCTTGGTTAAAAAAATAGACCGAAGATCTGAACACAAACATCATCAAGGAGGATATTTGCTATTACAAATAAACATATGAAAAGATGCTCTGTAACATTAAGTATCAAGGAATTGCGAATTTACACCAGAGTAAGATTACCACTATAAATCCACTAGAGTGGCTAAACTTCAAAAGACTTACGATACCAATGGTAGGAAGGACGTGGAGCCATTGCTGCCGAGTGGTACAGCCCCTGCGGGAAACGGGAAGTGGTTTCCTCATAAAGTTAAGCATATACTTACCATATGACCCAGCAACCGCACTCCTACATTTATCCAGAAGGAATGACAATGTGTGTCCACAGAAACACTTGCATGCAAATCTTCATAGCAGCTTTAGTCACGATAGCCACAAACTGTAAACAAACCAACTGTCCGCCTTCTAGTGAATGAATGAATACATTGCGGTGTCATCGTACAAGGTGGTCCTGCCAGCAGTGAAAAGGGTGGATGACCGATAAATCCAACACCGGAAATGAGCTTCAAAAGGATGACTCTCGATTAAACAAGCCAGACACGGAAGGGTACATAACTGTATGTAAAATGCCATTTTTGGGGCGCCTGGGTAGCGTAGTCGTTAAGCATCTGCCTTCGGTTCAGGGCGTGATCCCGGCGTTCCGGGATCGAGTCCCACATCAGGCTCCTCCACTGGGAGCCTGCTTCTTCCTCTCCCACTCCCCCTGCTTGTGTTCCCTCTCTCGCTGGCTGTCTCTCTCTCTGTCACATAAATAAATAAAATCTTTAAAAAAAAAGAAGTAAAATGCCATTTTTATGAAACTCTAGAAAAGGTAAAACTGGTAAAAAAGCGGATCATTGGCTGCGAAAGCTGCAGGTTGGTTGGATACAAGAGGAGGAGGGAGGGGCACCTGGCTGGCTCACGCAGCTCTTCATCTCGGAGTCTTGAGTTCAAGCCCCATGTTGTGCGTAGACCTTACTTAAAAAAAGATGGGGCACCTGGGTGGCACAGCGGTTAAGCGTCTGCCTTTGGCTCAGGGCGTGATCCTGGGGTGCTGGGATCGAGCCCCACGTCAGGCTCTTCTGCTATGAGCCTGCTTCTTCCTCTCCCACTCCCCCTGCTTGTGTTCCCTCTCTCGCTGGCTGTCTCTCTCTCTGTCGAATAAATAAATAAAATCTTAAAAAAAAAAAAAAAGCATGAGGGAACTTTTTTTGGGTAAAGGAAATGCTCTATATTTACCCAATGAGGAAGTGCCCCATGAACCTCAGGCTGTCACTTGAAAGATTAGTAATGATGACATGACATCAACTATTTAAAACCGTAGGTTTAAAGTCACCACTACTAATACTAGCTTCTCAAAAACATCTCAAGTACTATAAATAAGCATCACGTATACATTGAAGATAGAGCTTTCCACACATTTAATTGCTTTTTTGAAACCCATGAATCAATACATTACTTAATTGTGTGTGTTGGCAGGGAGCCTCTCCACTGGGAGAAGGCGGCTATGGAAACTGTCACTTGAGTTAAAGCAAAGTATATTGTGCACCTAAGACATTCTGGTTACTATGCCAAGGACCCTTCCAGCAAAGAGGTGACAGTCTGCAGGAAGAAATGGAAGCGCCAACAGTTAGAACTCAGTGTGATATGAACAGTGAGAGAAAGGGGGACAGGGGGCCACAACACTGGAAACAACGCAATGAACTCCATGAGGATACACAGATGGAGTCATCATCAGGGAAGCCTTTAGGGGGAAGATGAAACCTGATCAAGGAAGGTAAATATTCCCAAGGAACCTTGTAGGGGTCTATGCCAAACGGGAGGCGTAAGAAGGGACACCAGCCTAACATAACTGGGCATCCCACGTGAAATGCCTGGGAGATTCACTGCCAGAACAGGCGCCTGCTTCAGCCCTTTGACTTCCCGGCAGGACTGTTCTTCTGCAAGTCAATATTCCTCTAAAAAACCTGCCATCTCTCAGGCAGTACTGGGCTACCCGCCCCCCAGGCCAATCAAGCTGTGACTCACAGCAGGTCGTCGTCGTGGGGAAGGTCAAGGCTGTTCAGAGGCGAGTGTCTAAAAAAATGGGGCAATCGGAAGTCAACAAAACAAAACAAAAAAACTCTGTAAATTCCTGAAGGTACCACAAAAAAACCCCAAACCCCCCCAAAATAAAACATCTCAAATCGAGCAGAAACAAAAGGCAGGAAGAGCATCACCATAATAAGAGTTGAAAGGTGGCTCGTCACTGCGGACGGAGCAAAACTGTCCGCAAACACACAATGGCCTTCCATTCTGCACACCTGAAAGTGGATGGGGGCAGCCCCTCGGGGCCAGCCCCAACTTACTAAAGAACGGTCCTGGGTAGCCACCCGGCCTTGGCTACTAGCTCTAAGAGGGAAATAGAGAACAGCATGAGACGCCAGCCCAGCAGTTCTTTAGGATTTTTTCCTCCTTCCAAGCCAGTCCCATGTACACCTCTGTCATCAGACACAGTGACTCTCGGTGCCTCGAGCCATGTGGCACCTCTCTCTCCGCTCCCTGAGAATGACGGCCCTGGTTCACAGCAGCGCAATAGGAAGCAGAATGCTGAGCAGATCGTTAAGTGAGACGAATCCCTAACTGGAAAAACCCCGATCCGGAAAACCCAGCAAATATCTGAAAGTCAGCCTCTTAGAAGTCACCCCCAATCTCCTAATTATCCTCCCCCCCCACCCCCGTGGAGAGCAGGAACAATCGATTCATGCGTTTGTGTTCAACTACAAATCGTGGTTCTCTCTTAAGGAACAGTTACCACAAAAAGGTGGAGTCCCAACGGGCAGGGCTGGCATGGGCAGGGCAGGGCAGTTCTCCCGCTTGCGGATACACCCAGGGAATGACCTCCAAGGGAGCAATAGGCATCACATTAGTAATCAATCACAGGGACCCATCGGGCACGCCGAGATGGTAACGCCATCTAGTGGAACCAACAGAGCATCTCTAGAAACCCAGAGCCGATCTTTGGCCACCAATGAATAGAACGGAAACTGCTGGCGTTGTGGGAAGAATACTTCGGTATTAATACAGAATACTAATTCTGGAAAAGAAAGGTCTCAGCTGATTTGCTCACATATGCAATTCATAAGTTAACACGCACCTTATTAATGACACTCGAATTAATTGCTGTGGTATCCCTAGCCAGGTGGAAATTTGTAATTACGTTCTACGAGTTCAGAGCTTAGCGCAACTTCTCAGTGAGGACCTTTCAGTCTGGTGATCCGACATCCGCTAGGATCATGGCGCGTTTGGTTCTGATCAGACACGGTGTTGATGTACTCTCAGTAAAGGCTCTGTGAGAGGTGACTTTAGGAGAGCGAGGAACTCGGGGCACCTGGCTGACTCAGTCGGAAGAGCACACAACTCTTGATCTTGGGGCTGTGAGTCGGAGCCTCAGGTTGGGTGTAGAGATTACTAACAAAATAAATATATAAACAAACAAAAAAAAGACAGTGATTACCTCATTCAAATCTTTGCTGACTATCTACAGTTCTAGGCTCTGGGCTCCTAAACAAGACACACGACAAGACCCCTGCCCTCGGCATTTACCGATTAGTGGGGGCAGCAGCACACAAGGAACAGGGGCACGTGTTAGCAAAACGAGGTCTGCATGAACATAATCTAAAAGGGCAAAGTGAGAGGGAAAGGAAGGGTTGCGGATAAGTCAATGAGAGGTCTCTTGAGGTGCTTTTGAGATCCAAAGAAGAGCTCATCTTCTCATGATGGAATTTTTTAAAAAAGATTTGATTTACTTATTGGAGAGTGAGCAAGAGAGAGAGCATGAGTGGGGGTGGGCAGAGGGAGAAGCCGACTCCCGCTGAGCAGGGAGCCTGGGATCATGACCTGGGTCAAAGGCAGACACTTAACCAACTGAGCCACCCAGGTGCCCCCTCATAATGAAATGTTTTTAAAGACAACCATTCCTGGGGCGCCTGGGTAGCTCAGTTAGTTAAGCATTCAACTCTTGAGCTCAGCTCAGGTCTTGAACTCAGGGTCATGAGTTCAAGTCCCACACTCCACGCTGGGCGTGGAGCCTACTTAAAAATAAAAATAAAAATAGGAGCACCTGGATGGCTCAGTTGGTTAAGCATCTGTCATGATCCCAGGTCCTAGGATTGAGCCCCACATCCTGCTCCCTGCTCATCGGGGAGTCTGCTTCTCCCTCTCCCTCTGCTCCTCCCTCCCACCCCCCTCATGCTCTCTGTCTCTCTCAAATGGATAAATACAATCTTTAAATAAATAAATAATAAAAATAAAGACAACCATTACAGAATAAATATCCCTAGGAGTTTTCAAAGCTTTTTTCGAACTCCTCTCTGGTTTTTGCCTGCAGAGCCAATGTATGAAGAAAAGCAGGCTTGGGGGCCCCTGGCAGGCTCAGTCGGTGGAGCGTGTTACTCTTCAACTCAGGGTAATGAGTTTGAGCCCTACGTTGGGCGTAGAGCTTACTTAAAAATAAGATCTTAAAAAAGAAAACAAAAAAACCAGAAAGAAAAGCAGGTTTAACTCAAAGCAGCACACAGCTTGCAGCTTTACCATCACCTCTTTCTTTGATCCTGAACATCTTTGGGATATTTCTGAAAATCAATCCAGTCCCCAACACATGTATGGTAACCTAATGTTCTGGTGGGGAAGTATGCAGCAAGCTCTGGAGAGAGTTAGGAACTCCGTGAGGTCCTTTCTTCCTCTTGATGGATAGTATCTCTAATGAACGCACACCTCTGACAATTGTGCTGTTCTTTTCTTTTGCTCTGGAGGTCCTCATCATCTTCTAGGGAAGGATCTATGAAACAATAGTAAAAAATATATATATACATACATACATATTTTTTTTTCAGGAAACAAAGGCGGGAGGAGACAGAGAGAAGGATAGTACTAAGACGAAGGGAAGAGTAAAAGATTAAAAGAACAAAACCACTCTAGTTGAGGAGCCCCTGGGGGTGGGAGGGACTGAAAAAAATTTTTTTTAATAACGATAAAAGAACAAGACCTGATAAATCACTCCCAAGTTCGTCCCTTGCAGTTCAGCTTTCTAAACCTTGTCCTCATCAGCTCCCGAGGCTATCTTCTTTATGGGCCAGGCAACCCACTTTCCATAAACCTGGTTTCCCCTATATTTCCTGGTGCGATTAAGGAGTCTGCTCATGGTAAAACAGCGATGCAACTCATATGATTACACAGCGACACATACCCCCACCTCCGCCCCCCCTTCTCCATTGCATGTGTACGATGTTTCTCCCTGACAGCAAACTTGTCACTAGAACATACTCACTGAACACAGCATGCCTTGTTTGATGAATCCTCAGTGAGCAGGGTTAGAAGAGATATATTGATCCTTATTACCCCTATTGCTAAAGATCTTGGTATCATGCTACCTTTGGATTTTAAAGTCACAAGTGGGGACACCTGGGTGGCTCAGTCAGTTAAGTGTCTGCCTTCGGCTCAGGTCATGATCCCAGGGTGCTGGAATCGAATCCCACATTGGGCTCCTTGCTCAGCGGGGAGCCTGCTTCTCCCTCTGCCTGCTGCTCCCCTTGCTTGTGCTTGCTGACAAATAAATAAAATCTTTTTAAGAAAGAAAGAAAGAAAGAAAGAAAGAAAGAAAGAAAGAAAGAAAGAAAGAAAGAAAGAAAGAAAGAAAGAAAGAAGAAAGAAAGAAAGAAAAAAATGAAGTCACAACTGACCGACACAAACAGCCTCCGCAGAGCAAATCTGGGGAGAAAGACTGATGTTCTGTATTGATCACAAAACATTCAACTGAGTCCATAAGGAAAAGATCCTGATTACCAGTACAGAAGGATTCCGAACAGCGAACATTTGTGTTAAAATCCTTAAAATGAGGAAATACCAAAACCTCTTTATACATATAAAAAGAAATTAAGTCTTTCACTTCAAAAAGGTACACTGGGCAGCATACTTACTTTACACAATGTAAGAATGCTTTTACAGATTTCTATATTACTTTTATAAATAACATTTTTGTGAGGAAAAAACTGAAGATATTTTCACTTTTATTTTTAAAAGGTACACGGAGGACCCAAAGGATCCTAAATCCGTAACTGTCAAAATTTGAGGTCAGCAATTAATACTTGCTTTAAACTTTCCATTAAAGTAGAAGAAAAAAAAAAAAACAACAAACCCAACCCAGCACAATTTCCAGATGATATCAAGAGTCATAGCAATAAATCTAGCTTGAGGTGAATATGGCTATTTTCATAAACCTTCCTAGTGAGAGAGAGCCAAAAATGCTTACACTAACCCCAAGATGGTAATGAAAGTATAACCCAGGGCTGTCAATTCAATTTGTACTAAATACTGATAACTTCCAACTATGTTTCTTTCCTTCCAGGTCAGAAATAGATCTTTAATAAATTTTTCTTCATTAGCTAGGAAGATCCAAGTACCTAAATAAAGAATGCTATTATGCTTAATCCATTAATAGGCTTGCTAAAACCCAAATGTTCGTCTTTTCTCAGGGTACAAAGTTTGATTTTTCTGATGCTACCGTCACATTTATGCAACATTGTAAATGGGAGTATGCCATGATTTACAATACCATGGTTATCATTAATAATAACGCACCAAGGGGCGCCTGGATGGCTCAGCGGGTTGGGCATCTGCCTTCTGCTCAGGTCATGGTCTCAGGGTCCTGGGATCGAGCCCCGTGTTGGGCTCCCTGCTCGGTGGGGAGCCTGCTTTTCTCTCTGCCCCTCACTCCACTCATTCTCTCACATAAATAAAATCTTAAAAAAAAATAATAATGCACCAACAAGAGAAAAGTTGATTTCCCTGCTACTTGAGGGAAACGCTAGGAGCAGCTGGGTGGCTCAGTCCCTTAAGCATCTGCCTTCGGCGATGATGCCAGGATCCTGGGATCAAGCCCCATGTCAGTCTCCCTGCCCAGCAGGGAGTCTGCTTCTCCCTCTCCCTCCCCCCACCACTCACTCTGTCCAAATAAACAAACAAATAAATAAATAAATAAAATCTTAAAAAAACAAGGGGGGGGGGTCAAGAAATGCTATGCTAAGCCCAGCATGTGAATTTAGTTTACTGCTTCTGTGAATATTCTACTGTTTTCTCTGCAGCAGAAGTGGATGACTGGGGCCAATTTTGGAATCAAACCCCCAGTCTCTAAGAAAGGGGTTTCATACTCCAAGAACCAAATTCTCCTATTAAAATGTGGTTTGCAATCCTATTTAGCCCCTTAAAACTCCTCCAACAAGCCGAGGTGCAATTTACATGCCACATAACCTTTTCAAACCACAGCAATTTGTTCAGCACCTGTAGGTTTATAGTGCTTCTACAAAAATACCAGATTTAATCCTGAAAATTCTTCTCAGTGAGTCCAAAACTAATGTAAAATACTAGGAAACACACAATATACACTTGAACCAAAATATCACGTAACATTTAATAATTGCAAATATATTTATTACAATTTACAGATTAGTTAAAGTTATATACACAAATATAATTTTAGCTATAAAATCCCAACAAAATGGTTACATTTAAGTCACTGGATCTGTAGAAGCCAATTTAGAGTCTTCTAGTCCCCTAAATTCACCTTCGTTAAATTATACAAAAATAAAATCTGATAGTTTTGATTTCAAGTTAAAGACGAAGAGGTGCTGTTATCACATTGCAACACTCAGAAAAGGAAATTTTACCTGTCTGTACAAGCCTTTCACATGCTACATTGATACTTAAAGCACCATTGTAAGACTTTAAATGTGTACAATGTTCAATTACAACGTCCAAGTTTAACTTTGTTCTACAAACAGCTAGGATTGGAATGAAATGACAAGAATTTTTTCCCCTTCAGTCCAACATAAAAACAGCCCCTTCTGTCCTTTTTGTCACCATCTGATCACTTCTTTTAAAGGAGGGTAGTCAACGGGAGAAGTCTCCACCACGCTTTTACTCATTTGGTAGTGAGGTTGCAATCCCAAGGGAACAGGTCTCCAAAATCCAATCAATATGAAGCGATCCCATTATTTTCAGATATGCAGAGGTGCTAGGTTTCAGACTAAGCCGTGAAAGAAAACAGCATCCTTCAGTCTGGCTTTAAAGGAATGCCCACACATTTTCAGGAAGCTTTTTTCAAGGCAAATGATCCCTTCTTTCCAACTGACACAGCCGGGGCTTGAAACCAGCCTGTGTTCACAGTGTTACGGCAGGACCCTGCCAGTCCCTCCCCTGTGATTACCTCAAGCGGAGGCGCACAACACATGCTGAGTAAGGGCTCTGCAAACTCTGACCAGCTTTCAAGCTGTTGTACTCTTGGTGCGTTTATTATCACTGGCGTCGGTTCTTAGGGCAGGCCAGATAGAAATAAAATAATGACCAGGTAGATTATAAACTGAGGTAGGAACTCTGTAAGCATTTCGGACAAAAAATTTGTTCCCACACCGAAACAAGTTCACCCGTAAGAGGTCACCTGTTCTACTCACGTTTTCCACTGCCTGCAACAAGAGGCACGTGGGGCAAAAACAGACCAATCAGGAGCTGATAAACATCACCTCAGCCTAACAGAGGCACACCATGTCGAGCTAACTAAATAAACCAAGGACAAGCAGCCACTGCAAAAACTTCAATTCAAAAGTAAACTCTGGGCTAAAAATAAGACTTTCTATTGCGAAGTCTATAGTACCATCCTTTCCTGAAAGCACAGGCCTTGTCATTACTTCGCTCACTAACAGTAGAACACAATAAACTTGGAGATTGATGAAGTCTATTGTACATTGCAAACTGGGAAATTCAGAACTGCCCATTTCCAAGTTTATAGTGTCACCCTGACAGGTTTTAAAAGTGACGGTGCTGAAGCATGAGATTAACACTGGTTTTCTGTTGACAGCATATACAACGAAACCAAATTGCTCTGAGAAGTCTCCTAGTTTCTTCCTAGGAAAATTCTTGCCTTTAAATTTAAAAAGTAAATGTCTATGATGCAACTATTACTTTCTGGAGTCTCTTACAACAACGTCTACCTGTTGAAACATACAAAGAACCATTGAACTGGAATGACAGTAACATACACAGAATCCTCTCCAAGAAACGCTTTGCACAGAAGTTAAACGTGTGAGACGTTAAAATTTGGCAGAAAGATGCAGCTTTCCCAAAGTAGCAGAGAGTACTGCAAATGTACGTTTTGTGGGGGGCCTTGGAAATATCTCAGGTCGAATTTAACCGAGAAATGAAAACCCACCACACATGTCCCCTCAAAGTCATTTTTAGAAGGGAAAAACAAAGTTGACACAAGATAATTTAAGTCGGTAGCATATACAAGATTATTTTCTTAGCCTTAAAGGTAGAAGGACCACATCACTGAAATAAAAATATAGAGAGAAGACATTAAAGCCCGTTAACTTTAGAATGTTGGGTGGGGAGAGCCCAAAGTGTTCCGACAGGTACACATAATTTAAATTAGAATGGAAAATGGGCTTTGAACCCTATAAATATTGTTTCCCAAGGAAATCAGTTTTGATAATGCAAAATTCCACCTTAAAAGGTCCCCTTTACACCTCAGCAAGCACATGACATTCAAAAATACATCCGACTGAATCAAAAAAGGGAGGATTAGAGATCACACCATCTCATCCTTCATTACCAGGGCTTGCCTTCAAACCTGGCCGTCTCTAAGTGGGATCAGTTACAAACAAAATATTAAACTAGGTCACTGGATCCAAGTTGCATATCCTTTAAAAAAAAAAAAAAGGACAGCTGCCAATATTTGTTTTCAAAAGAAACCTCTCTAGTAAGAGGTAGTGTGTGCTCGAGTTAGAGGCCGTCAAATCATCTTAACATTGCTTGAAAGCATTAAGTCCGTCGAAACATGTTTCCTGGAGTCTATGAAACATTCTTTCTCTGTGCTCAAACGTCAAGCAATATCCAATAGCAACTTCTGTTTCTTGAATTCGTTTCTGGAATCTGCACCCATCCCGTGCAAATTCTTCCCATGGTCCTCTGCGGTCCTCATCATCGCTTATATAATACTCCGTAACTTCTTCCAGGAAGGTTACCTATAAAGACAAAGACTAATTTTAATCATGCTCTAGGATCTTAAAATCATCATTGAAGCAATTAACCCTTTATGCTACTAATTCTTTCAGAATATCAAATATCCAAGTATCTTACAGGAATATTTGGTTTCAACTGTAACAGAAGAAAAGAAGTTGTGATTGATTAGATGGCATCTCAGTAGAAGTAAGTGAGCAAACTCCATCTTGATTTCCTTCACACATACACACACATATTCCTGCCCCCCATTTGTCATCCTGCCTCCCTCCTCTTGGCTTCTGGTGTTAATAAAATGAATCCAGATGGGGAACTGAAAATTTCCTGATGTTATTAGTCCTTTTTTTTTAATCCTTAGGGATATACAATTCTGTGACACTCTTCTTCCAAAATAACAAATGTTTCCCAAAAAATTTTTCAGAAATATTTGAAATAGTTATTAGTCAATGTTAGTCAATGCTTTTATTACAGCACAAAAGCTTTAACAAGATCTTCACCAATTTCTAGTCTTCCTTTCTCCTTTAAATACAATTTCATTTTTCAGTGCTTTCTAATTTTTGCATCATAAACACATAGTGTTACTCTTTAACTATTACTTTTGTAATCAGACTATAGAAAAAGTTACTTAGTAAACAAAATGCAGCCAAATTAACCTATCTTTAAGGTTATGTTACTAAGAGACTTTGTAGTTGAGATAAAACCCTCTTTGTATTCCTCAATATGCTATCACCATATATACATGAAATTGCAAATACTATAAATATACATGATTTCATGTAATGAAAGTCCCTTTTAATCCCTACTTAATTTCTAATACAGAAGTTTCTTTCTAACATAGCAAACTACAAAAGTAAATACTTGCTTTAAAATATGTTTAATAGTTACATCAGCTAATCCCACCGTGGCCTACTCCTTTCATTCTCTTTACATCAGGCCACGGAATGCCCTCGAGGACAATTAGCAGGTATGTAACATCTTACTAGATATTGCACTCTAGAGTTACTCACTGTGTCACTAAAATAACTAACAGCAGCATCTAAATATGTTTACCACATGCCAGGCTCATTTCAGAGGACTTCACAATTTTCATCTCATTTAATCCTCATAGCGACCCTATAGGGTCTGTACTATTACCTCCGCTGTACAGTTAAGGAAAGCGAGGTTAACGGACTTATTTCCAATCACACAGCTTCCCTCCTACGGTGCAGTCATCAGGACTCACACCTGGAGTGTGGCTCCACAATCTGCGCTATGTCACTGACAGTGTTTTAAGTCTCATTCTAAGAATCAAGTGCTACCCATTACTCCCATAACCTGAAGAACGGCAAGTGCTCAAAGGCTGCCAAATAATTTTACCATATTTTAGGCATAATCTTTTATAAATATTGCTTCTGGTTCATAGTCAGGAGTCTCACATCTACTTGACTCATCTCATTTTTGCTCAATGAGTAAGCTAAAATGACACAGGAGACTGGCCTGAGGTCTCTGAACAGTAACAGCTACCAATTAAAGGCAAGGCGATGAATTAGGAGTTTTATACACTCATCTCGTTTAAGTCATGCAATAATTCACACATTTATAATTATTATTCCCATCAGATACACGAGTGAATCAAGGCCATGAGAAGTCAAGTTACTTTGCAGGTCTGGCTGTCTTCCCAAATTTCTTGGCTCTAACCACTCAGCAGGAGGGAACACAGGCCTCCGGATACCAAATGCTCATTCCGTTGCTCCACTTTACACCAGGGCAAGGTTTTTTGACCTATTCACTAATAGGTTTCTTAACCTATTCACTGAATAGGTCCTTTTGTCAGGGTCCCCTTAAAAAATAAAGAGAAAAGATCTTTTATGACAGCATTTACAGAAGTGGTAACTAAATTTTTAACATGACCTATTCTGCGCGTCTATAGGCGAGATCTAAGGTTATCACCATGTAGAGATATCTTCTACCCAGGAGGAATTTCAAAGGATTAAGCTGGCCATCTGGAGCCAAGACTATGGCACTGTCAACTTGAAACTCTCTGATGCGGCAGAAGCTGAGGTCAAGAATAATTTACCCCCCTTTCTCTTTCCAAATAAGTGTATAGGAAACTAAAGAAACTTTCCCTCTACAATAAAAGATACCCTGTGTTTGGGGGAATTCCTCTTCAATTACTAACTTCTGCTGAATAAATAGTAGAGGGAAAAAAACACAGCAATTCAAAGGACCTCCCCAAATAAGATTAACCCGACAACGTGTTGAAAGAGTAAAATGTTCCATGAAGTTCTAAGACTAGTTTAGGAATAGGAAGCAGCTACTCAAGATAAACCAAATAGGTAACCATCATTGTTACAAATGATTATTAACCTGTAAGTGGCCAATGCTAACTAGTATTGCATTCTTAAGAAACTGCAGTACCATGTCCTATATTGTTTTTTTACTGTCAATCAAAATCATATTCACGTCAAAAAGGTTTTGCACTGAAATTAGTATTTTCTTTCATGGCAAACTCACTACCTGGTACTATCAACCCTCTGGGCTCTAACAGGAAAGACGACACTGTGATCCTGTAAATAAAATATTAGGTGTCCGCAAATGACATACTACAATTAATACTAAAAACTCTACGGCTATAACGGGACCCGACCAATCTCCAGAAGAACTGCGTACACAAGGTGTCATTTTTCTGTTCCGTAAAAGAGTGAAAAGTTGAAGACCGCATGGCAACAGCCCAGAGCTACAAACCCAAACGAACAGGGCACTTTCCTGCTACCATCTACACCCCAGCATCTTCGATTTGGATAGGAACAACATTCCACAGGAGGGAAGAAGGCGGTGGTGGTATGTCGGGCGGGGGCGGTGTCATTTCTTAATGCAAGTACAGAAGCTTCGAGTCCTTCCTCCATAATACGCTCTACTATGCCTCCAGAAGAGTCACGCTACTGTACGTAACCGTATCTAAACAGTACAGACTCTAAGGCATGTTCAAACAAACAAACAAACAAACAAACCAACCTTTTTCCTCTTGGTATGCGCGCGTCTTTCTCCAGAAAGAACCTCACCCGGGACCAAGTCCGGACCTTCATTTTTTCGGCTCCCTAACAGCTGCACCTCGCAAGATAGTAAGGTGTGACAATCGGAAATGGCCACAGTGGGCTCAGACGGCCTCTCTGAGTCATGACAGCCTGTCCAGTTTTTCCCTGATGTTTGAAAAGGAGCCTTAAAATTTAAAAGGTCGTAGGGGTCGTCGGAATTACAGAAAGAGTTCCACAGTTTGAGGCTCTCTGCTTCATCTGCACTAGATTCCCAGTCATCTTCCTCCCCGGAATTAGAGTCAGGAGACTCGGGAAGGCTTCCAGTCTGGGGAGAATCCTCGAGATCAGACTTGTCAGACGAATCCTTCTCTGAGTCAGAAGGGTCTCCAGGAACAATTCTGGCAGCAGTCTGAATTGTTGCCCTGAAGTTTTGGGGATTGTAAGGATCGACACTACAGAAAGAGTTCCAAAGGTGAAGGCCTTGCGAGCCGTGCTCAAGGTCTGATTCTGAGACTGCGCTGTCACTATCAAAACCGTCATCCTCAGCCTCCGCATCCCAATCCTCATCTCCGGAATCAGAACTTGTTTCTAGGTCACTGGGCGCACCCCCCAAAATGTAATCTATCAGTCTGTTACTACAAGCTGGCCTGGTGGCAGTGGGAATGTCATCTTCTAGGTCTGAGGAGTCCCCAGCACTTCTCTGGTCCTCTCCAGGCTCGTTTTCCACAGGTAGCTCACCAGACGGACGGCCTTCCGAGGGGCCCTGTTTTTCCGGGGCAAGTGGAACCTCCTTCGTCCACTCGGTGGGTTCCTGGGCGGCTCCGGGAGCGGCTCCAACAGAGGGAACACACTGCGTGGGACTATCTCCTCCGGGTTTCAGATCCATCCGGAGCAAGCTGTGTTCCTCCTCCAGGCTGTGGTAGCCATTATCTTGGTCTGGGGTGGGTAACGCTTGCCCCTTGCTGGCCTGCTGAAGGAATTCCAGCCGTTTCGTGCGGAGATGGTGGATTTCTGGCAGGCCCTCTCTAGAAAGAGGCGGACATCCCTGCCGGGAGGAGCAAGGGATCTGTGTCTTCAGCGGGTGGGTTGGCTCACGGTCTTCAGCCAGACAGCGGCCCTCCGGGCTGAGGGTCTGGAAATCAACAGGCTCGCCGCTTCCCACACTGTTCTGATAGCCGAGCCCCACCCGCGGCAGGCAGTCCAGATAGCTGGGGTTCAACAAATAGGAGACGACGCTGAAACTGCTGAAACGCCGCACGGGGCCGGAGGGCGAAAAGCCAAGTTCCCGGTTAGAGCACAGATGGCCTTGAAGGCCACTCGGCAACAGCTCCACTCCCCACAGCTGCTGCTCTAACAGAAGAGCGTGTACGGCAGGGTCCAGAACTCTAGCCTTGGCTTTGAGTTCCAATTCTAGATCTGAGGACGAGCAATGCCAGTGCAGCCCCTCCTCCAGCCAATCGAGGGGACTGGCAGCAGAGTCGTCCGAGGGGTCGAGCCGCAGCGAACGCAAAGATTTCTGCGCCGGGCAGACGGCTGGGTCCTCCCGAGCTCTCAGGGCTCTAAGAGCGCTGTAGCCTCCAGCAAAATCTAGCCATCTGGTCGGAATCATCCCGCCGAAGAGCTGGCTCCAGATCAGCAGCTTCTGAAGCAAGCTGGGGAGTGGCGCAAAGAGCTGGGCAAGCAGCTTCATCCAGTAGCCGGTCCGAGCCTGGGGCTGGGGGGAAGTAGCCACTCTGGGGTCCCCGGAGTGCTCCGGGGCAGGAGGTGTGGGCATTTTGGAAGTGCCGGGTTGCGGGCGCCGAGGAAAGAAGGGCAGCCAGAACCGGGAGCCCGGCCGTGACCGCGATCCGTCTGCTACCGGCTCCATGTTCCTTCTTCTAGGCGGTCTCTCAGGGCTGCAGGACGGGCGGGATTCGAAGAGGCCTAAGCAGTCTTGGCTTTGCCGCGCGGCGGAGTCGGGGCCCCAAGCCGATCCCCGGGCCAGCAAAACAGCCACAGGGGGGAGCGGCTTCGGCCGCGGGCGGCAGACCACAGTCCGGAACGGCAGGCGCTGGACGCAGCGGCCGAGGCGACATTCATCCTGGCGGGAAGGAGGTGTCCTACTCCGCTCGAGGCCCGTCCACCATAGACAGAGACCTCCCACTACGACTGCGAGTTCGCAGAAGGGACGGGCCGTTAAAAAACCCCTCGGCAGCGCGACCCCGGAAGGGCTGGGCAGGTGGGCGCGGGTGGAAGCGAAACACAAAATGGCCGCAGGGCCAGCGCGGAACAGAACACCCACAGGCCAGAGGACGAGACGAAGGAGGGCGGCTGGCGACGCCACCAGCCCCGCGTCGCCCAACGTCACTCGCAGAGCCCCAGCGGGCGGGCCTTTCCGGACTCCTCCGAGCGGCAGCTGATTGGTCTCGCGCTGTTCCCTGTCGGCTTCCTTACTCTCGGCGGACCCAGCCCGCGCGCCGGAGGTTGCATCAGCCGGGCCGAGGCTCTACGCGTGCGCACTTGTTCCCTGGTGGTCTCCTAGGAGACCGCCCCGCCTCGGCGGTCTCCCCCCCCCCCCCCCCCCCCCCGGCCCCCGGTCCCCTAGCTCGGCCCTCTGGGCGAAAGCGGCCGTTTCCATTTAACAGGAGAATTCCCGGAGGCCCTTTTAAGGGCCTAATACACACCCAAGTGTATACTTACCTTTGACTTGCATATATCGGGGTTCCTGTATGTGAGTGCTAAGTAGATCATCCGCAGGAGATCTTAGTAGTATAGGAATTGGCAATACTGTGTAAATACATGTCTGGTGTTAAGACGCTAGTGATTTGGAGTGAATAATAAGAGTGCAAAACCAATTAAGTGAAAAATGAGTCATTCGTATACATTCCTGCCCCTTCGGTTTTTGGGTTTCTAAATCACTATTTAGCTTTGCCTAGGACCTAGCTTTCAGTATTTAACCCACATACATCCCCCACGAAAATGTGAACTGTTTCTCAGGTGGTGTCCCTATTAGACTGTCCCCTTTCAGTGGGGGCAAACCGAAGTCACAGAGGAGGAAAGAAACGTAGCCCTCAGAACTGTTGACTCTCTCATATGCTTCCCAGCAGGCAACACATTCAAGTCCTATTTGTATCCTGAGCCCCCAGAACCGCAGTATACAATGGGCAAAGAGGGACGCACAGACCATTATGCTTTGAAAAAGATTTTGTCTGATAATTTTAATTGCTATATTCGATTCTCTGTTGTAAGCTGGTCTTAGTTCATTCCTTTCTTTCTACTAAAAGTTTTTCATCCACACCTTTGAAGTATCTATTACAGAGGGAGTGTGGCAGTTTTGAGCACTTAGGATCGGAAGAAAGAACTTTTGGGAGCCAGGAGGAAGCCAACTGCTCTTCCTGCTTCAATGCGACTGCTCAAAGAACAGCCACTTCCTTCTAGGAATCTAAGAGGTCCTCAATCTCTATGGTTTACCCCTATTATCTCATCCATATCTCTGGAAATATCTCATTTTCAATCCTAAGAACTTCAGAAAAACGTATTAAGAGGAGTCAGCTTAATAACAGAAAAGAGACCCAAGCATGGAAATTAAATTCTTGAAGCCTCAGTTTCTTGGTTGTCAGGTGAGACTAATAATTCCTCTTTCAACAGGTTGGTGAGAGAACTAATTCTATCTAATACCTAGATAGAGTAGGGGGATAAACATCAGCTAATATCTGTTATTCATTGGCTAACAATGGTTTCCTGTTGCCTACACAGTAAGGGCTCCGTACAGCCTGTCCACCCACCATACTTTACCAGCTTTCTCTTCGTAACTTCCCCTCATGCATGTAATACTTTAGAACATTGGACTTGTTTCCTGCCTTTACTCGTGCTGTTTCTCAGGCAAGAAAGCTGTCTTCCTCCCTGTTATGCAAGTACTCATGTTTTAAGGTCCAACTCAAATGTCACCTCCTTCTTGAAGTCTTTGCCAACCTTCCCAGTCAGAATTCTATTATTACCATTTGAGCACTTAACACACTACACTATGTATACCTGTAAATGTTCTTCTTTCCTGCTGGTCTCAGCTCCTTGAGGGCTGTATCCCAGTACCTAGCCCAGTGGGTCACAAAATACGACCTGGGCACCTCTGGGGATCCCATTTCAAGACCCTTTCAGGGGGCCCTCAAGGCCAAAAAAAAAAAATGTTCATAATAATACAAAGCTGTGATTTTCCTTTTTAACTCTCACTTTCTCATTGAGTGCACAGTAGACATGTATCTTCTAGAGGACACGTGATAAGTGATCTGGCAACAGGTGGATGCAAAAACAAGAGACTGGAGTTGTCCTTTATTAAAAGCCAGATATTAAAGACATTTGGGAGAAAAATGTAAAACAAGGTCACTCTTCTTGCTAGTTTTTTGTTGTAAAAAATAATTTTTCATTAAAAGTGTTGTGTTAACATGTAGTAGGTTTATTATTAAAATTCCTCAGTTTTGAGTTCTTAAACAGTAACTCCTGATAGATATAATACTCATAAACAAAAGTTCCTTGGAGTCTTTAATAATTTTTAAGAGTGTAAAAGGGAGGGCCGACTGGGTGGCTCAGTCGTTAAGTGTCTGCCTTCGGCTCAGGGCCTGATCCCAGGGTCCTGGGATCCAGCCCTGAATCCGGCTCCCTGCTCAGCAGGAAGCCTGCTTCTACCTCTCCCACTCCCCCTGCTTGTGTTCCCTCTCTCGCTGTGTCTCTCTCTGTCCAATAAATAAATAAAATCTTAAAAAAAAAAAAAAGTGTAAAAAGGATCCTGAGACCAAAAAGTTTAGGAATCCTGACCTAACACGTTGACTGGCACATAACGGGTGGCCGATAATGTTTGTTGAATGAATGGAAGAGTATTCATAATTTAAAATAACAACATCTTCCTTATGGCTAAGCCTTTTGCTTTCCACTCAACTTTGTCACTAACACCACATGTCCCCAAAAAACATTTCTTAAAGCTTTCTTGACACTGTGAATTGTGTAAGACTGATGAATTACAGACGTGTACCCCTGAAATAAATAATACACTATATGTCAATTAAAAAAATAAAAATAAATAAAAATAAATTTAACAACAACAACAAGAAAGCTTTCTTGAATGAGCCTCCCCTTCCCCATCTTGTCATTGAATACATAATTTTATTTTCCTCACCTTGGAAGTTGTTCTAAAGAGAAAAAAAACCACAATCATAAAGTATCAAAAACTATAGGAATACGTGACTTTGTCCTATCAGTCCCAACAGGAAAAGAAAGTGTAAACCAGCCTTCTGCAGCCTGCTATCAGGTAGAAGGCAGACAGAGGGTAGCTCTGGACACAGAGATAACAAGGCGTTGCCATGGCCGCAGGCCTGCTGGTGAAGACAAGAAGTCCTTGGACTGGCAAGCGGACTGGCACTTTGGCAAAAGAGAAGATTTAAACCTCAGTTAATTATGTTTATTTTAAAAGATTGTGCAGGCCTGACATAAAGGGTATATCGCTTTTGACTTCATTTTTCTGAGTCAGTACCACCTCCAAAATCTTATTTCTAAGTATTCCACCCTTTGGGTGGCTACCACCTCCCATCTTTGCAACGCACTGCCCTCGTATCCCCTCAGCAACTTACCAACCCCCAGAAACCCTCCTTCACTTCCCTCCTCACCCAGCGTGAATTCGTGGTCCCCTTGCAAAGACCCTTCGCGCGTTTGCTTTTCTCTGGCAAAATTCCAACCCTAGTTACACCCAACTACCCACTTACTCTGAGTCTACACTCTTGCAGCTAATCGTTGCAGAAGCCCTCAGCCGTGCCCACCGACTTGCTTTGTTATTTGTAATCACACATTTCATCAGTGCCAGGCACGCCTACAACACTCGATAGTTCCACTGTAGCTCTGTTTCTCCTACACTCTGGGAAGGTTTCACGATGCTTGTTCGTCCAATTTCCAGCATTCCCATAAACACACATTCTTAGTTTAGGATCACACGTCATACTTCATTGGGAAACCAGATACAATTGGACATAAACAACCTCGTCTTTCCACCACTAAACCCACTGATCTACCTGCATTTGGACCCACTACTCTGTTTTCAAACTCACGACAGGAAAAGCAGCCTCCTGGGGCGCCTGGGTGGCTCAGTCGTTGGGCGTGATCCCAGCGTTCCAGGATCAAGCCCTGCATCGGGCTCCCTCCTCCGCTATGAGCCTGCTTCTTCCTCTCCCACTCCCCCGCTTGTGTTCCCTCTCTCGCTGGCCGTCTCTCTGTCAAATAAATAAGTAAAATCTATAAAGAAAAAAAAAAGAAAAAAAGAAAAGCAGCCTCCTGGATCCTATCCCTTCGTGTCTAACCAAAGGAATTCTGGCCTCCCTGAGCCCCCTTCCAATACAATTTTCTCTCAAGCTTCTAGAGCCTCACATGCAGGGTTAGCAACACCTATCTGAAAAATTAAAAAGGGGCGCCTGGGTGGCTCAGTTGGAAGCTTCTGCCTTCAGCTCAGATCATGATATCAGGGTCCTGGGTTGGAGGCCCCCCCCCATCAGACTCCTTGCTCCGTGGGAGCCTGCTTCTCCCTCTCCCACTCCCCCTGCGTGGGTTCCCTCTCTTGCGGTCTGTCAAATAAATAAATAAAATCTTTAAAAAATAAAATTTAAAAAGCTTGGGGCGCCTGGGTGGAGCAGTCAGTTGGGCATCCGGCTCTTGGTCTCGGCTCAGGTCCTGACCTCCGGGTGTTGAGATCAAGCCCTGTGTCGGGCTCTGCACTCAGCGTGGAGTCTGCTTGGGATTCTCTCCCTCTCCCTTAGCCTCTCCCTGCTGCTAAAATAAATAAATCTTTAAAAAATATATTTAAAAAAGTTAAACATCTCCCAGATTCATGCCCCTCCAAGTTTCTGTACCACTACCTCAAAGTTTCTCGAGTTGGTTATGGTCTCTACTTTCTCTCTGCAACTGCCTCCAGTGTGAACTTTGTCCTCACTACTCCTTCAAACAGCCCTCAAGGGGCACCTGGCTGGCCCAGCGGGTGGAGCGTCAGACTCTTGATCTCGGAGTCATGAGTTCAAGCCCCACCATGGGCATGGAGCCTCTTTAAGAAAACAACAACAACAACAACAACCCCCCTTATCAAGATCAACAACAACCGTTTACCAAGTCCAATCCTCTGACTGTGGTGGGCTGAACTGTGTCCTCCTAAAAGATATCGAAGTCCTAATCCCCCAGTATTTGTGAACGTAAGCTTATTTGGAAACAGGGTCTTGGAAAGTTAGGATGAGGTCCTTAGGGTGGGTCCGATCTGGTAGGATTGTGTCCTTACACAAAGGGTAAGTGTGGACACAGACACGCATGCACGACACACATGCACACGCAGGGAGGACACCGTGTGAACATGACGGCAGAGACTGGGGTGATGTACCCTACAAGTCAAGAAATGTCAACCATTTCCAGGAACTACCAGAAGGTGGAAGAGGCATGGAACAGATTCTCCCTCCCAACCTTCGGAAGGCACCAATTCTGCCAACTCCTTGATCGTGGCCTTCTAGCCTCTGGACCTGTGAGCAAATTAAATTGTTGTTTACGCTGCCCAGCCTACGACACTTTGCTGCAGCGGCCCTAGGACAGGGACAGTACTTTTCTTTAGGTTCCCATGACGGCGCTCCCTTGGTGTCCCTACAATTCCAGTGGCTCCTCCTCTCCCTCCTCTGAACGTTGGCCTGTATCAGTGCTCAGTCCACCCGTGTCTTTTCTTCTAGCCTGATCTAGGTGATCTCAACCTCGTGTGGACGCCGTGCATACCTAACCTCCAGGCTGCCCTCTCCCGGGCACTTCAGGTTCCAGTCTCTGGCTTCTCCACGTGGATGTCCACACACCTCAAACTGATCATGATCAAAACAAAACTCTTTATAAAAAAAATAATTTTATTTACTTAAGTCCGCTCCCAACGTGGAGCTTGACCTCATGACACCGAGATCAAGCTTCGCAGGCTCTACCCACTGAGCCAGCCAGGTGCCCGAGACAAAACTCTTCATTCAGCTCCGCCAAGAACGCCATCTTGCCCGTTCTCCTCGATGGCCGCCCCCAGTCTGCCTCGCCCAGTTGCTAAGGCCCTAAACTTAGGAGTCACCCTCACTTCCTCTCTGCCTCAACTCCACATCGAATCCACCAGCGGATCCATCAGCTCTACCTTGAAATTCACGAATTCTCTCCAGAATTTAACTACTTCTCACTGTCCCCCCGCCCCATCATTTCCTTCCTAGACTTCTGCAAGGGCCTTCTCTGCTGCTTCCATTCGTCCTTCAAACAGCAGCCAGAATGACCATTTATTTGTCTTTATAAAATATTTTATTTTTTTGCGAGAGAGTATGTGTGCAGGGGTGAAAGTGAGGAGGGAAGGGGGAGAGGGGAAGGGAGAGGGACAAGCAGACTCCAAACTGAGTGCAGAGTCTGAGGTGGGGCTCTAATCCCACAACCCTGAGATCTGCCCTGAGCTGAAACCAAGAGTTAGATGCTTAACCGCTTAACCACTTAACCGACTGGGTCCCCCAGGCACCCCAGGGCACCATTTTTAAAGTGTGGTCTTTCTACCACAATCAGAATGACCTTTTAAAACATAAATTGGAGCACTATAGTCCCTTTTTCAAAACCTTCCAATGGTAGTCGCATCACACTAAGAATAAAATCTGGAGTTCTGATCCACTTCAGAGCTCAGTGCAGGTTATCCTGGTGAAGCCCCCTGCCTACCCGGCCCCTCCCCTCTCCTGCCTTGTCTTGAGACAGCACGCTGTAATTCTGTGTTCCCGGGTCAGCCTCCCTAGCTGGGCAGTGAGTTCCTTGAGGACAGGAGCCACATCTTTGTCATTTTAGTGGCCACACTGCCTGGTCGCCCTGCCTGACTCAGAGAAGGCCCTTAGACACCTCAGACACGGTCCAGCCACCACAATTACCACCTGACTTAACAATGCTGCCTCCTTTTTCACCTTTCAAGTCCAATCTAATCGTTACTCCCAAATCCCAGCCAGTCAGGTTATGTCATTTTTGGCACCTCTCTTTGCACTCAGAAAACCCAGCCTCCTGGGCTTCTTTTGTTTCTCTTTGCCCCTTGTCCCAGCTCCCATGCCCACTCCCTCAGGGTGGTTCAGATTTCCGCCCCATTTGGCCAAGAAATTTCCCCAACTAAGACTCTTGCCAGATTCAAGTTCTAACTTTTAAAAGGTCTACTGGGACTCGCCCAGAACTGCAGTGACATCCCAAAACCACTTGGAAACCCAGCAAGATAGGTAACGCTTCCTACTGTTTACTACTGGAAATCCCTTGGAAGCCCCACAGAATCTCCTGGGGTGAAACAGGACACCCCACTGGAGCGTTTTGAAAACTTCTGGGTGAAATGCTCGAACGAGGGTCACATGGCCTCCTTCTTCCACTTGGTGAGTTCAGTTCTGGGCTACGGCTCCGCTCTCATGACTTCATAGTCGTAAGGCCTCTCAGAGGTTCAGTTTCGTCTCGTATCAAACATGGTTGGCTAAACAGCACTAGGCAGTAGCCTTCTCAAATGCAGAGATCGTCTTGATTTATCTTTGTGAACTCCAGGGGTCACATGGCCCAGGGCCCAGCGCACAACTCCAGGAGCTGTATTCTTTGTGAACAGAGGCCTGCTACCAGGTGGCACCGGTAAACACAGTAAACGTTTGTTGACAGAATGAATCAATGAACCATATTGACCTCCCACGGTAGCTGCAACGAAACACGGCATCATTTATATAGAGAACACTCTGAAAACTAACAAATAATATACCAACTTAAGGGACTGCATTCAACATTACCTGTGAGGTTGCCCCAAGTTGGGAGTCAATCCAGAGATTCAAATTCCAGACCCAACGCTGACGGGCTGTGTCCTTAGGCAAATTACTTAATCTCTCTGAGCTTCTGTTTTCGTCATCTGTGAAATGGGGATACTACTACTGACCTGATCGAGTTGTTCTGAGGCTAAATTTGGCTGACAAATGTGAAATGCCCAGTGCAGGGCACCGGTGCATCTGAAAGGCACCGTTTGTAAGACCACCAACCCCCATCACTATCTCACCTTATATACCAGCTGTTTTCATCGAAACATTGACCGATCTTGGAAACGCTAGTTTTGTTTTTCTCAAATGTCATTTATTAGAAAATACAATTCCAGAGAAAGTAGCAGATACAAGGACGTCTGGGAAGTGGGTACAGTACACAGACCTCTTTAAGTCAGGGGCACAGAAGGTCAAAATAAAATGAGCTACGGGCAAAGAGCCAGTAACCCAACTATGGTCCGTTCATCTGGAGAAGTCCCACCCCTGTTCCCCACTTCCCCCACCCCCTTCCCCACCGTGGCCACTTGATCCTTGACATTTTGAACCTCAAGGAAAAGTTTAGATTTCCTTGCTACCCTGTGGCCTCAGTGAATGGAGCTTCTTTCTCCAGTTATGGAATGAGTCAGCAAAGGGAGGAATTTCTGATCCCTGGAGCTGAGAAGGAAGCTGGGGAGGGATGGCTGAGAGTATCCTCGATTACCTCCGTGCCCCCATCATGGGGTACATCCAAGCCAAGTCTGGTTTTAAAAGTTCCTATGAAATTCGAAGTCTCTCCCTCTTTTCCCAAGGAACACAGCCCTCTGGAGTAAAGTGCAAGACTGACTCTCAAGTCCACCTGGTAGGGAATAAAGCGTCCGAGAGCTAAGTGCCCCAGTCTCTCCCTCCAGGCTCAACTCCAGGGGGTCAACCACGCCCTCCACTCCGGCCTCCTCGCAACCAAAGAACATCACCAGAATCCCCCACCCCAGGCCCCTTTCCTCCACTTAGGGCATCCCTTTGGCTCCAGACTAAAGAGGTTTATGGCCCCATAAAATGAGGGAAATTCTTGTTTTTAAAAAATGTGACAGAAATGGAGTTTGGGGAAAGCAGCACATAAAAAGGAGAGGTGTGGTGGGGTGACGGGATCCCCCTGGCATCTGCAGCTGAGAGGCCCCTGCCCAGGGCCGGGATGCCCTTGGGTGGAAGGAAATCTGAAAGCTGAGACAGTACTTTACCCCACCGGAGAAAAAGGAAGGGAGAGAGACCTATGGAGGAGCACCCCCGGCATATTTGCAGGGACCAGATGGTCCCCAAGGGGGCCGTGAGAATGGAGGGGTAGAAGACAGTATTCAGGGCGAGTCCTAGCAAAGTAGGGGAAGATGAGAAGAAAAACTCCCCCTGAGAGAGCTCAGGTCCCTGAATACAGGTCCTCTGCCGAGCCCCATTCGGAAGGCCCTTCCTTACACACGTAGATATCACATCGCTCTCCTTTGGAGGCAAAAATCAGAAAGGCCCCATGCAGGCCTCGGTCCGGCACACCCACCCTCCCTGGGAGAGGGAGGGCTCTAACCGAGGACCCACGGGGCCCCTCCCCGAGTTAAGTCCTATCGATAGAAAAACAAAAACGAAAAACAGACAAGCAAACAAACAAAAACCTAAGGAAAAGTCCAATAAGAACCTTAATCATACAAAAAGTCCAAATAGTCTTCCTCTCTTGCCTTCCGAGGCATATGTGAAGTCCCTTCTCACGAGGCTTCCTGTCCAGTCAGGACAACATTACTATTTCATTTTTTAAAAATAAAAATAAAGATAATCCCCCCCCCCTCCCAAATGCTACTTCATACAGCCCACCCCACTCACCCCAAACCAGGCATTGCTCCCTTGACACAAGGTAAACTTAAAACTTTGCGGCCACCTCACAGCCTCCGAGGGGCTGCTCACCACCACCAACCCAAGCTCGCTGGGCAGAGGAGGGGACAGCAGAGAGCATCGCACTCTCCCTACCTCCTGTCACAAAGGCCCGACCCGCCTGGACAGAGGGGAGGCCCGCCAAGGGCCCTGCCCCTTCACAAGGAAAGGGCACCTGAAGCAGGGGAACAGTCCTCTCCCCTGGCCCCCCCAGCAGCCTGGGGTCCTGGGCAGGGAAGGGGGGAGGGCTTGGGCTCTGCTGGGCTCACAAGGTCTCATGACTTCGAGATCCCAGTGCGAACCAGCCAGTCTTCTCCTGGGCCAGGTCCAGCTCTCGCAGACGGATGTGCACCTCCCCGAGGAGAACGTTCTCCCAGAATCCTTGCTCGCTCAGCACACTCAGCTGCAGCTCCCGCTGCTGCAAGTCTCCCTTGGGGATCCCGTCGTACACCAGCTGCGAGCACACAGATTGGGAAGAGAGGGGACACAGAAGAGGGAGACGCTTAGGTCTGTCGGGGTTTGATCTGGCCGACGCTGAGACCTCTGAGCTCCCCAACCAGAGTCCAAGGGGATAGAGAGGGCACTCGGAACCCGAGAAGAGTTTTAAAGAACTTTGTTCTTTGCTGAGAGGTCAGGCGGGTGAGGGCTTTGTACTGAGGCCACCGCTCATTATCAGCAAAGGACTCCTACCCCCCACGGGACAGGGCCGAGGCCACGTTTCAGCTGTGGAATCCTGACAAAGGGTCAGCAAACTTGTTTACGAGAAAGGCCAGACAGGAAATATTTTAGGCTTTTGAGGCCATAGGGTCTGGTCTACGTCACGAGTACGCAATCCCGCCGCTGCCACGTGAAGAGCAGCCACAGACGGTCCTTAAAGGGATGGGTGGGGCCGCATTCCAAGACGACTTGATTTCCACACACAGGCGTAGTCTGCTAGCCCCAGCCCTACTCCAGCACATTCCCCACACACCATCTCATTGTAGGTGGGGTTGCAGGTTTTCCGGGCCACTTTGGTTTTCTTCTTAGTGGTTTTCTGCGGGTCAGGGAGGAGGTAAATCTTCACGTAGGGGTCTGGGTCATTCCCGTCCTGGAGCAGTTGCTACGAAGGTAATGAAAATTTTAAAAAATTAAAAAAAAAAAAAAGTTTCCTAGGTCTGTGTCTTTATCACCAATCCTGTGATCAACCCCACACCTGGCTTCTGGCGAGGCACAGGAACGTGCTTCCCAGCTCACTCCATTCTGAGAGAAAACTCTCCCATGACAATAGGAGGTGTCCTACTAAACATCAACCTGACTGCCTATTATACCCAGTTTATACTTTCCATACAAACGCCCGGGGCATGCCATCCCTTGGTCCGTTTTGACTGAGCCATCATATCCCTAGATAGCTTCCTGCCTGGCCCAATGTCTTTGTCTATTTTGTCATTTGATCCAGGTAACCCCCAAGAGGTGGAAGATGAGTCAGGAAGATTAAGCTGCTTGCTGAAGGCCAGCCAATTAGGGCTTCATCCAGCCTGATCCTTTTAAAACTTAAATTAGATCTTGTCATGTCTCTGCTCAAAAACCTTCCCATGGTTCCCATCGCACTCAGGGTCAGAGCCACGGTCCTGACTGTGGGACCCAGGCTCCGGTCCGCGGTGCCCTCTCCAACCCCATCACCCACTCTTCTCCCCTTTGCTCTGCAGCCTTCAGCCACAATGGCCCCCTGCACCTCCCAACACACTCCAGGCAGGCTCCTGACTCATCAGGGCTTTTGGATTTAACTGCTCTCTCTGCCTGGAACAATCCTCACCTCCTTCCATCTTTGCTCGAGTACCTACCTCCTCGTCAAGGAAGGCTTCCCTGACCTCTCTATAAGACTGCCACGGCTTCGCTCCACCCCAGTATCCGTCCTCTGCTTTATTGTTGTCAGAGAGCATTTACTGCTATCTGCTAGGTGCCAGTGTGCACTCTTCATTTAACCCCCCAGACTCCACCAGGTAGATACCAGCATTATCTTCATTTTAATAAGGCTCAGAGTAGGGGCGCCTGGGTGGCTCCATCAGTTAAGCGTCTGCCTTTGGCTCAGGTCATGGTCCTGGGGTCCTGGGACTGAGCCCCATGTTGGGCTCCCTGCTCTGAGGGCCCTCTCCCTCTGCCCCTCTCCCACACTCCCCGCTGTTTGTCCTCTCTCTCTCTCAAATAAATAAATAAAATCCTTAAAAAAAAAAAAAAAAGGCTCAGAGTAATTAGACTACTTCCCAAAGTCAGAAAAGTACCAGAAAAAGACAGAGAACCAAATGAAGACTGCGCATGTACTTACCAAGCCCCGGATATGCATGACCATAATGAAGAGTTTATTGTTTTTGTAGGAGATGGACAGCTTCACCTCCCCGCCCACCTTCCCGACAGGCCGGGCCCAGGAGCCGTCTATAGGGTCAAAGAAACGCAAGAAAGGTCATGAGGCCAGTTTTGTCCCCATCTGGTGCCAGGCAGAGGTTTCCATTGTCTTCTCCCCACCCTCCACCCCCGTATCTTCATGTCGGGGTCCTGATACCCCATGGGGGAACTGCCAGGTGAGGTCTGTGAACATGATCTAGAATTGGGTTGAGACGGTCTACCCAACGTGCGTGTGTAATCACCAACTGAGTATCCTGTCCCTGGGAAACCTGCGTGAGGAGCAATGGGCCCCACAGCCTGAGTGGGAAACCAGATCCTCTAGAGAAAGAGGGAACTGGGAAGATGTGGGGGCGGGAGAAACTACCCCTGGGGAAGGTTCAGAGAGGTTGGCAGGAATGTCAGAGAAGGCAGAGTACCTGAGGACTTGGGAGCGGGGCTGGCGCCCGCAGCCTTCTCATCTCGGGGCAGGGGGTGAAAGAAGGTGTACACCAGATCGCACTGGAACGAAATCAGAGGCAGAGTCATTCTTCAGTAAGACAACGGCCCCATAAAAAAAAAGGGACTATTCCCGATTAAAAGAGGCCTATAAAATGGAACAACTGAATGTAGTATGTGCTTCTTGTTTGGATCTTAGCTGAAACCAACCAACTGTAAAAAGAATTCGAGGGACGACAGGGAAACTCTGAATATGGACTATGTACTGGGTGATATGATGGCACTGTAGTTACACAGGAACAGAGCTGCACAGTGACTGTTTAGGGACAGAATGTCACGCTGTCTGTGACTGACTTTATTTTATTTTTTAATTTTTTAAAAAGATTTTATTTATATGAGAGAGACAGCAGCCAGGGGGAGGGGGAGGAGGAGAAGCAGACTCCCCACTGAGCGGGGAGCCCAATGCGGGGCTCCATCCCAGGACCCTGGGATCATGACCTGAGCTGAAGGCAGACACTTAACAGACTGAGCCACCCAGGTGTCCCTGTGATTGACTTTAAAATACTTCATACAGGGACACCTGAGTGGCTCAGCCGGTTGGGCGTCTGCCTTTGGCTCAGGTCATGATCCCAGGGTTCTGGGATCAAGCCCCACATCGGGCTCCTTGCTCCAGCTTGCTTCTGCTGCTCCCCATGCTTGTGTGCACTCTCTCTTGCTCTCTGTCAAATAAATAAATAAAAATCTTTAAAAAATAAAAAGATACTTTATACAAAAATAAGCAAATCTGGCGAGACATTAACTGTTTAGGTGATGGACATATAGGCACACATTATACTGTTTCTCTGCTTTTCTGTATGTTTGAAAGTTCTCAAATAAAAAGTTTTTTAAAAAGGAAAAAAAAACCCTAGGTCACATCAGGTCAAGAGCAGTCTGTTCTTCTCTGCCATGCCCTTCCCCCTGGACACACAGACACCTTTCAAGCAGAGAAATATCTGAGCCAGATATTCTACTCTTCCTGAGAATGTTTCCTAACTGTGTTAGGGAAAACAAAAACTAAAATGTGTGAAAATACCTATCCTAGCATTAATAGTGGGGGAAAAAAATGGACATAATCGGTCTCAAGAAGCAAATGATTAAGGAGATTTTGGTATTGCAAGTCAAAGTATTAATTTGGTACAGATATTTAAAGTTATGCTTATTATAAACTCAAAGTGAGAAATACATTATACAGTGATACTGAAGCAATGACCAGTATAAAATGGTAAGAGTCACATTTGCATATAGACAAATAGGAAGGAAACATGGAAATGGGGTGAGATGATCTGGCAGGGGGGTGGGCCTCCTGATGACTGTATTTGTTTTTATGCTCATTATAATACCAAATTGTAATACTATTTGTTTAAAAAAAATCTAGGTAAATACTCAACCTGCTCAAAAAACACCTTTTCCTCAAAAACCCCTTCCTTCCTAAGGTTCTGATCACTCCTAGCACTTTGGGATCGCTTCTGATAAATGTCTCATAAATGTCTCTCCAAGCGCCCAGCATTTAAGGGCATGACCCGAGAGGCTGAAGCTAAGACCCTCCCTCCCTCCTTCCTCCCCCCTCTTCCGCCCCCTCTTCCGCCCCCTCTTCCTCCTCTGCAAAGTCAAACAGACCCAAAGAGCCAAGTTCCGAACTTGACCACCAGGGGGCTCGCGACCTCCCCGCTTCCCCCACATTCCCCCTACCCCATCCCCCACCCACCCCACCCCCCGCCCCCGAACACCCCAGCGGGGAACAGAGGGGAGCCCACCCACCTCGGCCACCTCGGGGGCGTCATGGGTCAAGTGCCGGATGTAGCGGTTTAACTCCTCCCTCCGCCGCTCGGCCACCGCCTCTCCCCGCGAGCGGCCAATCACGAAGCGACTAGGGAAGCTGGCGAGGCAGGTGGGCCGTGGGAACGCAGGAGAGGCAACAAGGGGAAAGAAAATGAAGAGGCGGCAGGCTTTTGTCACATTTCATTTGCGTTTTCAGCGACCTGACCCACATTTCTCACCAGCCGGCCCCATTCCTCCCACGGCTCCCCGGGGCTGCGCCGACGACACCCTCAGGCAGCATCTCACGCGGCAGTTCCAGGAACCCCGGACAAGAAAACCAAGCTGTTGGGCAGTCCTAGGGCTCCCCAGAAGTGCCTCGGGGCCCTTGGAGGAGCCCACAGTTTTCCCCATCAAAGTAAAAAATTCATTTGAAAACCCCTTTTAAAAAATGTGTGATGACATACACAGAACATAAAATTTACCATCTTAAACACTACAGTTCACTGGTGGTATTAGATACACACTGTTGTGTGACCCTCACCACCGTCCATCTCCAGAACTCTTTCAACTTGCACAACTAAACTCTGTACCCATTAAACAGCTCCCTGTTCCTCCCTCCCTCCAAGCCCTGGAGACCACCATTCCGCTTTTGATCTCTAGGAATCTGACTACTCTAGAGACTCATATAAGTGGAATATTACACTATTTGTCTTTTTGTGATTGGCTTATTTCACTGAGCATAATGGCCTCAAGGTTCATCCATGTTGTAGCACGTGTCAGAATTTCCTTCTTTTTAAGACTGAATAATATTCCGTCATATGTATATGCCAAATTTTGTTTTCTATTTATCTTTTACTCTTTAAAAGATAAAAAAAAAAAACCCAAAAAACCCAAAACTTTGAAACATCTTCAGATCCAGTAAGTCCTCTGCTTTTAGCCCCAGTTTTCTCTCCCAGCAGGTGGACCTACGCTCATTTTCCAGGCTGGACTAAGTCAGGAGATCCCCGCCAGCAGGGGGCGCATGTGTTACCGCACTCATGACCAGGCCAAGAAAACCAAGCAGATCTTAAGAAAGGGTAGTTTCGGGATCCTGCAGTCCTGCCAGCCCCTACCGGTTCTCCCTCCCCGGGATGTCCCGGTGCAGAGAGGAAAGGGGGCAGCTACCTGGGCAGCTGGGAAGAAGGAAAGAGCAGCCGCAGTTTATTGTGTAATTCCTGGAACTCCTCAAACGTCCGTTGGATGTAAGTGGCCTCATGAGCGTTCTCTCGCATCACCTTTACCACATAAACCTGCAAAGGTCCAAGTCTTAGAGCATACCTGCCAAACCCCGTGCACCCAATGAAGGGAGTGGGTAAGGGAACAGAAGAGGGAAGGGGTGTGTGCATGTGGGTGTACGTATGTGTTGGGGGAGTCCACTTTCTAGAAGGAAAAGGGCAAAAGTATCTCCAAAGGAGAAGATACAGATGTACATTTGTCCTGCACATGTTTCATAGGACCCTCGACCCAGACGGGGCAACCACCCAATTCGGCTCCCTGATTCCAGCAGCCTACTCGCCCAGGGGAGAGGCTCAGTCTGTGCACGGGATGCCCACCGTGCAGATGGGAAGAGACAGTCAGAACCCCAATATGCTGGGGGCGGTGGGGAGCAAGACAGGGTCAGATGGGAGAAAACACTTACGTAGCCCTTGTTGGGGTGGAAAATCTTCTCGTGGCGGCAGAGAAAAACATCACTGATGCGGCCAGAGCTCTTGAGTGTGTGTGTTCGGGGGGCAAAGGAAAGGGTCAGCCGGTCGTCTGAGCCCGTGAACTTCATCTGAGCCAGGTTATGGATGAAAAAATTGAGCTTTGTGGCTACGCTGCCCAGGCTGGACTCAATCAACCTGTTGGTACAGGAGGATGGGGAGAAAAGGATGTAACCACGGACCCAAGTCCCCACTGCTTGGACACAGCGATCGCAACGACTATCCCCTGACACCTGAGACTAACCCTCAGCTCAGATAGAATCATTTTCCCTGTGTACTATCCTTATAGGGTGCTTGACTGGCACCCAATTATCTACATGCCATTTGTTCATGTGAATCCTGGGGTCTTATCTCCCCTTGCTGCCCTCCTGAGCCAAAGACCGTTAAACCACGGTAGGAAGGAATTAGGGATTCCAGCACACGGTCGGCATGAAAATGTCTACATACAGTAGACCTCCAGTACAAGGGAACCTCACCAAGCACCATTCAATCTAAAGAATTCAGATCAAAAGGAGAGGTTCTATGTGAGAACAATGGAGAAAATTTAGCTGGCCAAGTTCCAAAAAGAGTGGATGATAAAACAGAGGCCTCGCCTACACGGACAGAACTGTAGACGTGAGTACAGAGACACGTCCTTGGTTTCATACCATGTGCCTACAAACATTGTCAAGTATGGGAAAATGGAACCATGGAATTCCGTGTTTTGGTAAGTGCAAGGGTTCTGATCCAGAGAGCTAAGGACTAAGAAAAATCCATGTTCGTCCCAGAAACAAAGTCTTTGACCAAGACCTGGCAAGAATGTAAGAGACTGCAATAGCTCCATGCACAAAGGTGAGCCCCAAACTACAGACAGAACACGGAGTCAGAGAAGTCAGGTGGCTTCCCTAAGTCAGAGGCAAAGTTAGGACAACAAGCACATGGAGTCAGCTCTGGGCTCTGCCATCTGAGCAGAGCTTTCCCGTTTTCCGAGCCCTACTCCTCCCCATCAGGCAGCCTGGGAATGAATGACTTGCGGGGGTGGGGGGTGGGGGGGGCTGTTTTGGGCTCGGGGCATTACCTGGTGAAGTAGGTAGTGGCATTGGCTTCTGTGTCCTGCGGCCTCAGAGCATCATACACGTATTTGAGGTCCTCCAGGTCTGAGAGCTCGGGGATCCCACAGGACAGCATCTAGAAGCAAAGCGAAGATGGAGAGAGGGCACCTTTAACCAGAAATTCTTGCTCCTTCCCCCCATAGGGCAAGACTTTCTACAGCGAGGCTCCCTAACCCTCCTAGGGGGTGGCAGACGGATGCTGTGGGCAGTGGCTGGAAGGCCACAGGAATGGAGGGGCTGGGGCAGGAAGTCAGACACCGCACAGACACCACTGTTCCCAGTAGTCTGTGCCCTGCCTTTATCTAGACCTCAGAGAAGTAGACCTCCAAAAAGCCTTTGAAGCAAGACAGGGGAGCCTTAAAGTTGGTGCCAGATGATAAGAAGGATGGGTTCAGAAAGGGATGAGCTCCTCACCAGGCCCAGGAGGTTGAGGAAGAGGTGGGTGTGCTTGCGAATGAGGTTGTAGGCTTGGCAGCAAAGGTCAACAAAATCATGGAAGCGGCTGGAAGGCTTGTCGCCCCCGTTGATGACATACGCCATATCCGAGGTGAAGACAAAGGGGGCACGGTCCCTGGGCCAAGGGGAACGAACATACAGGTAGAAGGTCAGCATGGAGGAGGAAGCCCTCTGCCTTGTGGGGTGCGTCAGGGAACAGTTCCCCTCGTCACCTGCGGGAACCTGGATAGATGGGGCTCTCCCTACCTGCTCCCTCTTTGCTTTTCCTACCTTAACCTCAAAAGACCCCCAGAGACGTCCTTCACTGATTCCTTGTCTGTGAGCTACCAATATTGTTTTCCTGGATAGCTAACTGTATTCCCTTTTGCTGTGGTTTGGGCTCATTTGCCTTTGCTCAGGCCTCAGCAGGGAGGGAGAAGAGCTGGTCCCCCATTCTTCTGTAAGGCCCTGCAAAGACTTGACCTCTTTCTCAGCCTTCTCTTCTCCAAAGCTGCTCAGCCCAGGGGCTCAAGTGCAGCCCCCTTCCAAGACAGGCCTGTGTTCAGCTCGGAACGCCTTCTGCGGACCTCCCTGCCCTCCACGCGCGGCCTGGCTTCAGGAGACCACTTACCGCTTGATGTTGCCGAACATCTGAGCGTGGCCCAGGAAGCGGCCAAAGTCTATGTGGAACATGTGGCCGGTGGTTTTCAGCATGATGTTGTCATTGTGCCGGTCACAGATGCCCAAGACGTACGTGGCCACGCAGCAGCCGGCACAGGAGTAGATGAAGTTCTCCACAGCCTGGGGGGAAGGCAGGCAGATGGGAGGAGAGGACGGAAAGTGGCTCCGAGGGACTGCAAGGGCCACGGCCAGACAACCCAGCCAGCCCTGCTGTTTCCTTCAGGAGCCCCAACAGCACCTGTCACCTGCCAGGTCAGCCTTCATCGTGCACAGCGGGCACCCCCCCACACACAGACACCTCTCTCCTGTCTTATGGGCTGTAAGGGGATGGAAGGCTGGTGTATGTTTCTCCACCACTTTATCTGCCATCCATCTTCTTCTACACCTTTCCTTCTTCTAGGGAGACTGACTTGGAAAGACAGTGAACTCATCTGGGAGCCCTGACTTGACCGGCCCCAACTGAAGAGACCTTAATAGACAGGAAGACGGATGTTTACCACATTCCCCAACAGTTGTGACCGGCTCAGCTCAAGCACAGCCCTGAGGCGGCCAACTTCCGGGTCCCTTCCTGACCCTCCTCAGAATTCTCCAGGCTTCTCCCTGCCCCGTAGACACCTCCCATTCCCAGGGTTCTTGGTATCAGCTAAATGCTAATCTAATTAAAGTCACTTCACTCCAAAGAAGAGCTGAGGCAGTTTGACACTCCTGGGTGGGGGGGTGGGGTTTACACTTGAAAATCAGACATCTCTAGCTGGTAAACTGTGTGAGAGAGATTTTTAAATTTAAAGCAGGAGGGAGGATGGCTAAGGGGTTAGATCCACCTTATTTCATCGGGTCGGCATCTGTCCCCTTAGCTGTCTCTCCAGGAAGTACAAGTAATGGAATTAGCAAACGGATACCTTTCACCCTCTGATTCCTCTTTGTGAGGTTTACAGAATTTCTAAGAATTCAAGACAGACTCATCCACAGAGGGCAAAAACCGGCATCGCCAACAAGGAATGTACAGACTTGAGATGAGAGAAAGCTTCCCAGATGGGGAATGTGTGCCCTTCCTGCCTCTCTCTACAAATTTCCTCCTCATCCTTCAGGGCCTGGAGTCCCAAGCCCTCCAGCTCCCGCAGACTCCTCCCCCATTGAGCCCCGACAGCCCCACTGCCACCCCCCTCACTCTTTTCTCTCCCCAGGTTCTAGGGGTCTTATCTCCCAGCAGCTCCATGGCCATCCACGAGGCCTCTTTCAAAACTAGCCACACGGGGAAGAAAAAAAACAAAAAACGAAAAACTAGCCACACAGAACCCCCTGCCCACTCACTTGTCTAATTAAACCAGATGGCGAGTCCACAGGAATCTAAGAACAGAAAGTCTATAAAGAAATCACAGAATGCACCTTCTGGAAGGAAAGGACTATTTCCAGGACAGGGAAACAGACGAATGAAGAGAAACCACTCAGTAAGAAGTACAATCCATCACTTCCCGGTCTTGACCCTCACCTCCATCAACTTGTCTTCCTTCCACAGATATTCTTTCCACCTGAAATGCATTCTTCTTCTTCTTCTTTTTTTAGTATTTTATTTTGAAGTAATCGCTACACCCCACGTGGGGCTCAAACCCACAACCCCGAGGATCAAGAGCCGCACGCTCTACCGACTGAGCGAGCCAGGCGCCCCTACCTGGAATGCATCCTATCTTGACTCACAAAAGAGCTATATGGCTGTGGGTAAATGACTCGGGTCTCATTACCTAAGTTATGTGGAGTGTGAGCTGCGGGAAGTCTCACCAGACCAAGGGAGCTCTCCTGATTTAAGGGGTTTTCACTTGAAGGATGTGGGCAACTCCCTTTGCTCAGGGAGTGGCCAGGAGACAAATGGCTCTAGTTCTTTCCTACTGGAAGTCAGCAGAAGAAACGACCAGCACTATTCTAGCAGAAAGTCAAGAAGAGCCGACAGGCTGCCTTTGGAAGACTGATATTAAGCACAAAGACACAGAGTGAGTTTCTCCGTACGTTCTTGTTGGGCAGCCTTCTATCATATTTATTATGACTTTTTATTACACTGGCCAGAAGACTAAGTCCAGCACCAAGCACAGTGCCCTTTGCGTGGTGGCCATTTGATACCTGAAGAATCCATGTTAGTGGTAAATCGTATATGGGGTGGAGGGGCGGGAGGAAAGAATCCATATTACTCCTCTCCAAGGGTAGAGGGCCTTGCGATTGGCAATGTAGAGAGGGTGGGTTTTGAGGGATGGGGAAGGGAACACCTGGCCTTCCAGGCAGAAGGAGCACTATCATCTAAAGATATCGGGGAAATAGAAAGAGTCTCCTGGGCTGGGGCGTAAGTTGTCATAAGAGGGGAGCTGCGGGGCATGGGACGGCCGGGGTAGGCTGGGCTGGATTACAAAAGGCTTTGCGTGCAACACTATGGATGTTGGACCTTTTAGGGTGTAGGGAATCTTCGAAGAACCTAGAGCAAAGGAGTGACATGAGCGGTTTATACTTTATTTAAAAAAACCTCTGACTTCAAGCAGAGATGGTGACAGAAGGAGAAGCATCCCAGTGGTTCAGGGGACAGACAGCACATAGCTGAAAGGAATGGGAAGAAGAGGACAGATGTGAGAGCTGCTGGGGAAGGAGAATCTACGGGGCTCGGTACAGCAGCGGTGAGCCAGAAGGAAGCAGAAGAGGACCCACGGCTCTGTCCTGGGTGACAACACAGGGACTCACACCATTTACTGATAGGAAACACAAAAAAGCAGGCTTCAGGAAAAGGAGAGACGGAAAGATTGGGTTTGCCTGTACTGAGTTTGAGGTATGGGTGAAGTTCAAGTAGAGACCTCCAGCAAGCATGTGGCTCAGAGCACACAGCTCGAGGGAGAGAGGAGGGAATGGCTTTGGAAGATGTCAGCAAACGGGTAATACTTAAAGTCATAAGAGCTGGTGAGTTGGCACGAGATTTCAGAGCGTAGAGCAGGCCAGTTATTAAATCCTGGGGAACTCAAACACTTAAGGCCATCTAGGATCATCTAATTAGATGTTCACTAAACAAACACTCCGATTACAATTCGGCTGTCCATAAGGTCTTCCCTCCGGGATAAAATGTACTGATCAATATACATTAGTACGAGGTCCCCTTGGAAGTTAAATAAATTGGCATTCTGGCTTATAGTTCCTCTTTCATGAGTTGGTTATTAGGACTGGTTCCCTCGCCATGAAACCGTGGACAAGCCATGGACCACAGCAGGCCACCAAGGCCCTACCACCTGGGAAAGATCCACCTAAGGAATGGCCAGCCTCCTTTTCTATGACCTCTGTCACCCATCCAGCCTTAATCGCGGCTCCTGCTTATTTACAGCCTTGCCCCAAACCAGCTCCGTAACTGGGAACAACTGAGTGCATCTTGAGTCACATCGTGCAAAGTGCCACTGAAGCCCTCTGAGGCCGAGGAACTGAACAGGAGCCACAATTAGGAGAGACCCAGGCAGCTTCTCAACAGGTGGCCCCCCTCCTACTCCCAAAACTCAATCTGCCAGGCGAACTCAACGAAGGTTTCCCAGCTGGACACCAGGGCGTTTTCTCAGTCCGCCTACCACAGCCATTTGACCCAAACCCTAGCCACATGGAGGCTCCCACCGGCCACGTGTGTTTCTTTCTTCCCGACACAGCTGAGCCAGGCAGGCCTTGTGTTCACACAGCCACACCCCGCCCCCAGCCTCGCGCCGCCCCCCTCCCCCGCCCCCCGCCCCCAATCCTACCTTCTCGTACTCGTCCTCCCCAGGGTTGTGTTTCTGCAGCCAGTCTGCCAGGGGCCGGTCCTTGAAGGAACCAGTCACCCCGTGCTCCACCTGGATCTTGCGCAGCGTCTCGGCATTGGGGATCATCTCTACCATCCCTGTGAGAGGAGGCGTGGCTGTGGCACTCTCGAGCAGAGCCAAGGGAACTACGGGGACAGAACTACAGGAGCTTCGCTGGATGCTTCCCTATCAACGAAGCCCGGGATATTTGGACAAAGTCTGATAATCGGGGGGAAAGGATAGCGGGAGAAGGAATACCATTTCCAAGCCTCATATTCCACGCTGGGACATTGGGGCTCTTGGTCTCCCTAGTTCATCGCTGCTCTTCCTTTTTTGTTTCTAACTTTTATTAGGATTTTCAGACGTGTGTGTGTGTGTGTGTATACATACATATATGAACAATGTTCATATATATTCATACATATTCATATATATGTATGAATATTTTTTTAAAGATTATATTTATTGATTTGACAGGAAGAGAGAGAGACAGAGCACAAGCAGCAGGAGAGGCAGGCAGAGGGAGAGGGAGAAGCAGGCTCCCTGCTGAGCAAGGAGCCCGATGTGGGGCTCAATCCGAGGACCCTGGGATCATGACCTGAACCAAAGGCAGATGCTCAACCGACTGAGCCACCCAGGCGCCCCTGTATGAACATTTTATATGTTTTTATACACACACACACACACACACACACACATACACACACGCACGAGGAGGAATGGGATCATGAATTCACACATAAGCATTACCCAGTTTGAAAAATTATGAACATTTTGCTGAGCTTGTTTTGCCTATGTCACTCAGCCAACCCTGTTTTTTCCCTCCTTACTGAAGTACCTTTTTTTTTTTTTTTAAGTAAACTCTGAATCCAATGTGGGGCTTGAACTCACAACCCTGAGATCAAGTCACAAGCTCTACTGACCAAGCCAGCCAGGGGCCCCCTTACAAATCCCAGACTTGTCATTTCCCTCACAAATGTATTTCAAGTACAACTAACGAGGACATAGCCACCAGGCCATTAGCATACCCCCCACATTAATGATCATTCTTTAACCCAGTCTATACTTACATTTCCCCCTATTGTCTCAAAAACTACCTTTTCACAGCTGGTTGGTTTGAATCAGGACGCCAAGTCCACACCACACAGCTGGTGGTTCTGTCACCAAGTCTGTTTGACTTATTCCGGTTCCTCTCTCTGCCCTGCCTTCCTTTTTTTGATGCCCTTCCACAGCTTCTACTGAAATAACCTTGCCGGTTCTAGTTTTCTGGAGACGTACAGAACTCATGCTGGGGAAGGGGAGAAGGGCTGGAAGCAAAGGGGTGCCCTCCACACCAGCTGCTGGCTCGCAGCCCCCCCATTCCCAACTGACCTCTCCCCCGGCCAGTGGCGAAGCAGCGGAAAATGACCATGCGCATGTCCAGCCCCTCCTGGACCCAGATCTTGCTCATGATGCGAATCATCTGCAGGGTTAGCATGTCCTGGCGAAGGTCGTCCCCGCACTGGATGAAGAAAGTGACCAGAGCTCATCTCCATCGCCTCCCCTGGCTCCCAGATGCTCCGAGAGAGCCACCTGGGCCCAAACAGCGACAGGGGACTGCCCAGTTCTCCCACCTCCCTTCTCGGCTCACACCAGGTCAAACGACCGGAGGCGGGCGAGCCATCGCATCTGCCCCTGCGGCGTTCCGGCTCTTTCTTCAACCCCACATCCCATCTGAACTGAATTTAGATTCCTGATCGTCAAGACTTTTTAAAACTTGAGTATCTGTACCTTGGATTTGGAACTGACACACAGCCACTATATAGTGGCCCATGTGCATCACCTCTCTCCTGCTAGTATTACACACTCTCAGACTATGGATTACTTCTCAGAATCATGGCTGTCTGGGCGCATCAGTTAGGATGGACCTTAGGGTTCACCTAGTCCAACCTGCACCTGTTCGCTTAATTTCCTTCTCAACATTGCTGCCATGTAGCCATTCAGCCTCTGTTTGAATACCCTCGGGTACGAGCAGATTACCACTGTATCCATTCGTTGTCTGGGTACTTTTGCCTCCTAGAAAGTACTCTGTATACTGAGCTGCCAGTTGCCTCACTACACCTGCCAACATTCTGTTCCTAGCCCACTGGGGCCATGTAGAATTAGTCTATTTCCACAGTCACCTGATAATCTTTCACACGTGAAAATGGTAGAATGGAGGAAGAGACCCGTGCTGGGGCTGCTCCCGCCCCCCTTCGACCCACTTTTCCCCTCCCTCTACCACCTTTACCATCCCCAGGCTCACGACGTGTCCTCACCTTGAAGATGACACGGATGTTCTCACCCAGTGGATCCACATTTTGGAAGGACAGCTTGAGGGGGACAGCGTTGGAGTTGAAGTAGGAACAGTCCTGCCATGGGAGAAAGGGAGTGACAAGGGTCAGGAAGGAAGATGCCCTCTGCACCACGGGTCAAGCTGCTGCTGCTGGTCCGCCTGCTTGTAGTTTCTGCCAGATTCCTCGGGAGCCCGCGCTCCTTCCTTCCCCTGTGCCAGTTTGTTACAGCCTTGGCTCCGGCAAGCACTCTCTCATGCCTTCGGTGCGTTCGGCATACAACCTAGCAGGACGTGACTCCCATCTAACCCTCAGTCTACTCCTCTGTAAAATGGGGCTCCCAACAGGACCAACTTCGCGAGAGTTGTGAGCATAAGATGTGATAACTGGTGTAAAGCACTCAGAACAGTGTGGCACAGAGGCGGTGCTCAGCGGTGCAGGTGACAGCTGTGGTCATTATCACCTGCCTGGGTCCTGTATCATCAGAGGAGACACTTACCCAGCCCCCGACCCAATTCCTCCACTTTGCGCAGCTGTCAGGCAAAAGTCCATAAATACTAGAGCTGGAAAGAGGCCCCAAATATGCCTCTCTTCCTCCTCTCAATAACCAGGGTGGGAGGACTTCGCCTCCACTGAGCCCTCCCTGTCCCAAGAGCCCCAAACCCACCAGTCACTCACCCTGGGCACGATGCCCTTAACCAGCAGACTAGGGCTGAGGGGCAGGCGGCAGGAGCCGATCAGGGCGAAGAACTGCCTCACCTCCTCCAGGCCCGTGCGGAGGATCCCCTGAGAGGGAGGGGAGAAGGAAAGCAGGGGTGAGGGGGGTGCCCATAAGCTCTCCTCAGAACCAGGCCTCTCCCAGGGGTGGGCGCCCAGTAATGGCTGGGATGAGAACTACCATCGGAGAAGTGTGGACAACCCGCAGGAGACTGTGAAGAGGGAAAACTACTGCAGCCTGGGGTGTCGCACCGGGGACAGTGCAAGGGCAGCAAGCCCAGACGGCTTACAGAGGCGACGCAGATGACACCATGGTGTGAGGCAGGCCACAACCAACTGAGGGAACAGGTGCATCTCAAGGGGATGGTTCTGTTCGGGACATTGCCAAGAAAAGCCAACAATCTGGACTTTAAAGTCTACAAATTTTTTTTCAAGATTTTATTTATTTATTAGAGAGAGAGAGAGCATAAGCGAGGGGGGCGTGTGAGAGGGGCAGAGAGAGAAGCAGGCTCCCTGCTCTGAGCAGGAAGCCCGATGCAGGGCTCAAACCCAGGACCCCAGGACCACGACCTGAGCCAAAGGCAGATGCTTCACCAACTAAGCCACCCAGAGGCCCCTAAATTCTCCCAATTTTTAAATGTTAGTAACCAGGAACACTGTTGGCCTAATACAGCCCGGTTATACAAACAGTAAAGGTCCCTGCTCTGGGTAACAGCAGCCCTGAGCTATGGCTCACAGCCTACTGAACAAAATAGGACTGGATTTCAGCCCACGCTTGCCCTCTCCAGCTGGGTACTCTTGTGTAGTGAACAACATATACAAATGTGCTTAGCCTTTCAAGTGAACAGTTACATAAACACGGTAATACTTTACAAGCCAACCAAAGCACATCCATGGGCTGTATCCAGCTTGCAGACTCTCAATTTGTGGCCTGTAGGTTAGAGACAGAGTCCCCTCCTCCCAGCCCTTAAATCGGAGATGGTCAAGTGCCATCCTGCCGGTGAGGACGGCGAAGGAATTAATGATTGGTTACACAAGCCTGGGACCAGAAACGGGTAGAGGCGGCTCTGCCCCCCTCACCTGCCGCGCGGATGGGGCAGCCTCGCGGACCTGCTGGGCCAGCTTGGCCAGGGTATTGACGAGCCAGCACTGGCGGTTAAACTCCTCTCGCAGCCCCTTGCCGCAGCAGCACAGCAAAGCCGCCAGCAGGTACTGGTAGCGGATGCTGAACTGAGAGTCTTTGAGGCCGTCCTTCAGGAGCCTGCAAGGCAAAGGGAGCAGGGAGGGGGTCGGGACACTTGGGATCGCCGGCAAGGGTGTGTGGAATGGCGGGCAGGGGCCAGACACCACTGCAGCTCCCCAGAAAACCCACCCCAAGACCGGAAGGGAAAACAGCCTCTGTGAGCGCAGCTCATACTGAAGTGTTCCTTCCGATCCCAGTCTGTGCCCTCCCTGCCTCAATCAGAGCTCAAAGCCCCTCTGTGGCTCCTTTCTCCTATTTCTGCCACGTGTGGATGGAAAGGAGGGCCACCGATGATCCACTGTCCCTTGGGGACTGAGACCCTCCCCGGGGGAAACAGGGCTAGCCCATGGCCACCTGGAAGTCAGCAACATCCTGGAACCCCGATGGCTGAGCTCCCTACCCCGTACACGGAAGAGTAAAATACTTCTGAGCCGAGGACGCACGTCTGCCTCCCCCCTCTTCACACGTGGCTTACCAGAAGAAGTAGTGAGTCACTCTCAAGTCAGAGACGGCTCGTTTCAGGAGGAAGCGCACCAAGGGGCTGTCCAGGTAACACTCGTACTTCAGGGCCTGTTTAGGGGAAAGGGAACAGGAGGCTATATGGACTGCCTGCAGTCTACACCTGCCACTATCCCGCCGGGGACCCTGGGTTCTGCAAGAATGCCGACGGACTTGGGGCCGGGGGAGGGATCATCAGAACCGGACGGAAGGCTGGTCCACCCACCTGCACGAGCTGAGGCAAGTAGTCGAGGAGCTCAGCATCCGACAGTGAGCCGATCCACTGGACGGCCATCCGTCGTACCTCCTGGTCCGGGAAGCTGCAAAACAGAGCCCAGCCCCCTGACACCCCAGCTGCAGTCTCGGCACAGAAGTGACCAAGCACGCTCACAGCTGGGCTTCAGAGACATGGGTGGAGAAAAGGCAAGGTCCCTCAGAATCTGCCAAAGCCACTAGAAGAATCCCTAGCACTTTGTCTGGATAGCAACCCTTGAGAATGGCTCTGTCCCCTGGTCAGAGCTGGCATGGGGCCATGGAGGAACAGGACGGTGGCCACTTCCATTCCTTGTATGATTTAAAGAAAACTGGAGAGGGGCGCCTGGGTGGCTCAGTCGTTAAGCGTCTTCCTTCGGCTCAGGGCGTGATCCCTGCGTTCTGGGATTGAGCCCCACATCAGGCTTCTCCGCTGGGAGCCTGCTTCTTCCTCTCCCACTCCCCCTGCTTGTGTTCCCTCTCTCGCTGGCTGTTTCGCTCTCTCTGTCAAATAAATAAATAAAATCTTAGAAAGAAAGAAAGAAAGAAAGAAAGAAAGAAAGAAAGAAAGAAAGAAAGGGAGAGAGAGAGAGAGAGAAAGAAAGAAAGAAAGAAAGAAAGAAAGAAAGAAAGAAAGAAAGAAAGAAAACTGGACAAGTCTTCAACCCCATTCCTGAAAATCTTTTCCTCAACCCCTACTGTGCTAGAAATTCCTGTCACCAAAGAACCCTTACATGGATTAAAGTGTGATGGTACCATCCTTTAACACAAAGCCAGCCAGGTGAAGAACAGAGACTCATGGAGTTTTATATAAGCCAGTACCCCGTGGCAGAGTTTAGTTGAGCAGAGATTAGCAAAAACGTGGTCTCAAAAAGTCCCGAAGGCAAGACACATGGATTGGGTACAGTTCAATTACCAAAAGCAGCAAGCAAGAAGCCAAGAACACTGGGCACCATCTGGAAAAAGCAGCCCAGGGGCCTGAAACTGGGAGGAGCACATCCCCAGAAAACCCTTCTGAGGGAAAGAGGGAAAAGACGACTGTTAAAGTCAAACGAAGTGGTAAGGTTTGGGTCACCCAGGGGTGTGCACGTGTCAAGACTCAGCCAATGTACAGGTAAGGCTTAGGCATTTCCTTATAGTAAATTTTGCCTCAAAAGAAAAAAGCAAACCAACAAATGTTGAGTTCCAGTTAATGATACACATACGCTGAAGCATTTAGAGGGAGGTAATGATGTCTGCAACTTACACTGAAATGCATCAAAAACGCAAGATGGACTGACGGTTGGATGGAAGGGTATACGCACAAGAAAGCAAATAGAGCAAATAGTTAAAATGGTTAGAATCTAGGTAGCGGGTACACGGATGTCCACTGTAAAATCTTCGGTTTTGTAGTATGCTTGGAAAACGTTCATAATGTAACGCCGCAGGGAAAGGAGACAAAGAAAAAGCAACAAAAAGAAGCGAAGATGCCCTGAATTTCCTAGCCCACTTGACCATTTTCCCCAGGACTGGCTCAGGCTAGTGGTGGGCAGTGCCAAGCCCTGGCTTCTGGAAGGACTCGTGGTCAAGGGAAGGTGGGTGTTACAACTCACGTGGCATGCAGGAGCCCCAGGGCGTCCTGGTGGTTCATGTGGGTCCACTGCTTCAGGAGAGCATAGATGTCGGGCAGGCAAGCCCACTCCCAGCTGGGGGCGCTGGCGAGCACCAGGGGGAGTGAGCTCACCTCCAAATGGCAATAGTATCGCTTCTCCCACAGGCGCTTCTTGTCGGCATCCGTGAGCCTGCGGGTGGGGGTTGCAGGGGAGGTGAGGGAGGGCACTGTCAGCCACAGGGGAGGGTACCTACTCTCCAAAAGAATGCTACTCATTCTCCGGTTCAGCGGTTCCCGAACTTTGCTGCACATTACAATCACCTGGAGAGGTTTATAAAGTCCCCAGGCCTGGGCCACACCGCCACCCACGGAGTCAGAACATCTGGGGAAACCAGGCATCGGTATTTTTAAAAGATCCCCAGGCGATCGCAATGTGTGAGGCAAAGTTTGGCCACCAGGGCCCAAATCTCATCTTTGATCCTGACGTCTCAGGACATCTGACTGAGGCAGAACTCACAGTCGGGGCACCAATCTGCCGCCCCTCCTGCGGATGCCCTTAGAGCGCCACTCCCACGATGGGCCACTAGAGGGCAGTGGTCCCCACATGTCAGGGTCTGGATGGCTGAGAAGCCTCTGGGGCTTCCTGGGGCCAGCTGGAGGTTTTACAGAAGCCACCGCTAATTAAGCCTTGCCTGAGATCAGGTGTCTAATGGGAGAAGGGAGCTGAGGGGCTAATGAAGCAAGGGGTCAGCAGAGGAGTTGGGGGCGGGGGGATCTGTAGTCACCCAGCTACTCTGACTCCCTGGATGGGATAGGAGGGATAGATGAGCCCCATCTCCCTTGCCCCCAGAACACACACACACACACACACACACACACACACACACACGTGCACGTGGCATAGGGCTATGCAATGCAGGAGCCAGAGAGGTATACAGGGAGAGCAGGCAGGGCAGGAGTCCCCACGCAGCAGCTCCTTCAGCTCTCAGCTCCTCACCCCGCCCCCTCCAATCCTGGTAAGAGAAGCAGCCCCAAGGATGACATCAGCTTGGACTCGCTTACCCTTGAGAGCTCCCAGCCTGCCCCGACACCTGATCCTTTTTGGAAAGTGACAGGGCCAGGGAAATGCAAAGGCTGTGGGTGTGGAAGGGGCAGGAGGTGGGGGCAGAGTGGTGAGGAGAGAGTCAGCTGCCCCCATGGACAGCAAGTAGTAGACAGTGCATCTGGTGTGTGGGGCAAGCTAAGTCTGGCCCCAGCCCCCACTGTAAGGATGGGTATTCCTAGATCCCATCTCCTGACCCCAGCCTCTGCCTAGCGTCAGCTCAGGAAAAGAAGCCTGGAGGCTGCTCCCAGCAGAACCCTCTCTCCACTGCGTCCTGCCTGGGTGGCAATGCCTGTCCCTTCCCACCTCTACTCCCAAAGCAGGAGGGCAGGAACCTGGAGCTGGCAGGTGAGAGGTCAGACAGAATGGGGCCTGCCTGAGCCATACTTGGGGAAGGCCCCGGGCCTCACCAGTACAAGGACTCCTTCTGCATGATGTTCTTAAGCACACGTTGGTCTTCCTCCCGGAGGCTGCCAAACACATAGCGGGGGCTGAACTTGTCTCCAGGGGGGCTGGTGAACTTGATGTCGAAGGCCGAGGTGGGGAAGTCGATCTGGGGGATGGCATCAGAGAAGCAGGGCGAGAGGACAGGCAGGTGAGGGAGTGAGAGAGTGAGCTGCCACCTTCCCGGCTCTCCAGCGCCTCTGTCTCAGGCTGGCGGTCCTGCCTTTCTCCCTCCCTCCTTCCCTTCCCTGCAGGTTGCTTGTAAAATAACCCTGTTGGACTCAGTGGGAACTTGGGACTTTGGGGAAAGCCCCTTCCAGCTGTCACTTTCAGAAAAAATGAGAAGGAAACACAGAGAAAAAGCGAGAGAAGAACGGGCAAGTGAGAAAGAGTTGAGCTGAGATGCAGCCAGGTGGGGAGCGGAGGGCAGCCCCAGGCCAGAACTTGGAACAGAAGTGTCACGGGCTGAGCCACTGAGAGCCTCCAAGCTGAGGCTAGGGAGCCTTCAGGGTGGCCCTGGAAGGCACTGCTGCCTGATGGGAAGTGGGACCACATGCCAGGTGAGGGCCCCACTGACTCTCACCATGCGACCCGGGTCCCCTTGCTCTATGCCACCCCGATGTTCATCCTCCTAAACCGCCTATCAGAGCCAAGTGAGTCCTACGTTCCCTCAATCAACAAATATTTACCGAACCCCGATAAGTTGCCAAGCAATGTTCTAGGTCCTGGGAGTTAAGTGTGGTTAATTGAGACAGACAAAAACGCCTGCCTCTGGAGCCTTCGTTCTATATCATTCTACGTCAAGCTATGTCCACTTTGATATCCCAGATTCCATACCAAAGCGTCTCATGATCATAAGAAAGGGGAGCCAGAAACCAGTAACTAGACCTTGGGCTTGACCAGCTCCTCCTCCTCTCTCCCCAGAGAGTGGGTCCACCCCGAGAGAGCACTGAGTGACCGGCTGCACCGAGGGTCTCCCCTCAAGGGAGACAGCTCAGATTTTATCAGACTCAGTAAGAGAAGGGCTCGATACAAAGGACTCCAGACTGCTGAGCCCCAGATGGGCTCCTTGAGATCAGAGTTAACCTCCAGGAGATGGGCACACAGATTCCACAGAACTCAGCTCCCACTCCGGGTCCAACCAAATTCACCCTCGTTGCTTCGATCACATCAGCGCCCTGTGCCCAACGTGCCAGCGCTTTTTCTTACTGTCCTAGCCCAAACCTCTAGGCAGGCACTGACTCTTAAGCAGTCCTGAGCAGCGGGTAGGAGAGAGGGTCCTGGGGCTGGGGTCTCACCTGCAGGATGACGCTATCTGGCTGGTGGAAGTTAGGTGCGCTCCAACGGGCACTGGGGTTTTCCTGTGTTGCTGGCCATAAGCCCAGAAGCTTCCGACCACAGGTCAGGACTCTAAGGAGAATGGAGGGGAGGGGAATGAGCCAACACAGTGGCTAAGGAGATGGTTTTCCTCCTGCTCCCCCACCCAAAAATCAGCCTTTGAAGTCACCACCCAACTCAGTCATTCTCCTCTTAGACCACAGGCTCCTCCTTCTTCCAGGCCCTATAAAAGCACACCCCCTTCAGGAAACCTCTGGATGACCCAGCGGTGGGGATGCCCCATGAGGCAGAGAGGTGGACTAGATGACCTCGAAGGCCCTTCCAATGACAGGGCCAGATGACACGTTACCCGAGCACTGTGTTTCCACACTCCCCCCCACAGCACCCCCCCCCCCGTCCTGCCCAGAAACTCTTGGTTACATCAACTGTCCTGGTCTCTCCTCCTGTGCCTTGGTCCCCCCTGCCCCCAACTAGGGCCCTCTGGACTCTGTGGGTGAGCCCCACATGGCCAAACCTCCCAAGGGACACTGGCTAGTGCAGCAGCCCCTCTCTCTATCCCCCTCCTTCCTTCCCGAGGCCAAGAAGCCGCGGGCGGGCGTGGGAACGCGTACTGCCTGAAGTTGAAGAGTGGGGTAGTGACCCAGCCCAGGGCTTCCGGCAAACGCCGCTGCTTATTGGCCTCTGACGAGCTCCCAGGCAGGGGGATGGGCAGAGCGTAGAGCGTGGCGCACAGCAGGGTCTCCCGAGGCAGCCGGTTCACCTGCACGGGGAAGCAGATCCTGGGGAGGACAGGAGACCATATCAGGAGGTGCCGCCCCTGTGGCGTCAAGGGACAGGTGGCCCAGGAAGTCGAGGGCAGGCTGCGAACTCGACCTGCCTCTCGGGATATCAGATGTGCTCCCTGGGGAAGCCTGGAACCAGGACAGGTCCCAGACCGTAGGTGCAACCTCCACCGATGCTCCCAGAAGCACACTGTGCTGTCTTTGCAGCCTCTCTGTACAGTACGCCCAACGCCCCGATTTGGAGGCCACCTACAGTGACCAGACAGCCCTTGGGTCGCCAGAGCCATCTCCCAGTTCAGGTGACTACAGGTCCCACAGTGAAGCCACATGCCCCTTGTGTCAGGATTTCTGCAGAGGGTCACCCAGGAGCGGCTCCTCTTGACAATCCTCACCCCTCCCCCGCGTCCCAGGCTGAAGAAGCAAGGAGGAAGCAGCAGCACGGTGTTCTCTGCCCTCAGGCCACCCTCCCCCAAGAGTTCTCCCACCTGTCTGTCCTGTCCCCTTATTCTCCCAACCCCCAGGGCACAACATGGTTTGTTCTCCCCCCAAAACACTTTCAAAGCCAAAGGGATAAAGAGAAGGGGCTTCCCGAAGTCCCTGGTGGGGAGAGCAAGCAAACTGGCCAGCGATGATAAGCACGGGGACACGTAAGCCTTGCCACTACCCAAGTCCAGATGTGTTCTCCCGGGGCTCCTCTGCCCTGATCACGCCCAGCCACTCCCTCCAAGGTCAGGATAAGGGGTGGGGTGAGGGAAAGAGGAACTGTGGAAAGTGAGGGAGGACCCACATTACCTTCTGGGGAAGCTGTCCCTGGGCCAAAGTCCACACTGTCACGCCCGCCTGGCCAGCCCAGGGCAGTTTCTACGCCAGAGGGCACAGAGGGAGGGCGGCCACCCCCAAGGTTCCCCAGTGGCCTGATCAAGCAGCCTCCCTCCACTGCTGCCCCTCACTCCTGCAGGAAAATCTCCACCTAAGTGAGGCACTTCCTCCCACCCGCCAGAGACTGGCAGAGCCCTGCCGTCCCAGCTGCCTGTACCCTGGGGGCCCACGGCTATAATTAGGGCCCCTCCAGCAGCCAGCAGACATGCCAGGCTGGGGCTTGGCTAGGGGATGGCAGAGCACGGCTGCTGGGCCTATTTTGAGAGTTAGCTGATCCCGGTACTACGGCGGCAGGACAGTCAGCTGACCCCACAGCAAAGTGGAGAGGGGGCTGGTGCTGACCCCTCTCCTGTCAGCCCAGAAGAGGCTTCCCACTGTGCATCTGGAGGCAAAGAGACTAGGAAGCCACAACCCCTAGAACCAGCCAGAATCCCCTTCTCCTCAGTCCTGAGTCCATCTAGCATTCCAAAACCTCTCCCACGGACCATCATCCGGGGTTGGTCAGGATAACCAGTACATTGACTGCAGTCTGAACCTCCTTCCCGCCTGAGAAACCCCTCTGCAGACATTCCTCAACATCACATCACAAGGGCCACCTCCTCCAGGAAGGACTCCTGGGATGTGCCGGTTCCAGTCCTGGTTTTTGCTACTTGCAAGGTCGGAACTTTGCACACCTCTGTGCTGGGTTCCTCCTCAGTGGAGAGTGGAACATCGCTTCACTTGTGTGATGTGTGTACGCATTGCGTACTTTTTGCTACATGACACTGAGGCTTCTGCGCTGGAACGGGGCTATGCAAATAGGATTTGCATGCACAAATATCTCCGTGTACCAGTCACCATGTCAGTCACTTGGAACAGGGAAACCGGAACTGAGAAGGCTCCCCCAGCTACAAAGATGACAACGAGGATGAAGAAGGAAGCATTTCTCACATGCTGGCTACTGTGACACGCATTCTACTTGCAGTGTCCCGAAAGTTCTCCAATAGCCCTATAAGTTAGGCCCTGTTACTTCCTAAGGTTCAGCCTATGCTTTGAGCCCTACACCACGTAGCGTCTTCTCTCAGATGCCTTGATCCTGACCATGAAGGTGCCAAGAGTCTCTGTGGGGCACGTGGAATGGGGAGCACAGAGAGGAAGTCTCCACAGGGCTCTAGCCAGGGACCAGCCCTTTGGGATTCGAGGCTGAATCTGAGACAGGGAGGAGAAGGAGACCCACAGAGCAGGCAGGCTGAGGTAGGGCAGGCCAGGCTGCCTCTAGGCCGCTGCTACTCTACGGGAATAGGGTCTGACCAGGCTGGAGCACTGGATAGCACGACCCCCTTGGCAGCAGCAGTCATCGAGGCCAGAGGAGCGGAAGGCGATGATGGAACTCCAAAGCCGTTTGGGCAGCCATCTACTGCCTCCGAAGAAATCTCTCCAGCCTTGGCGGCTGTTTGATGAAAGCTTTATTTACAGTTTTATTGCTCTACAACTTACACAAGAGTGAAGACAGGAGAAAGGGTCTGCCTCCCCAGCTATCCATCTGTTGAATAACCCACCTCTCCCCGTGTTTGCATAGACTCTGCCTCGGCCAATTTTGGCAACCTTGGCCTCCCCCAGGACCCTGTTCGGCCTCTAATCTGCACTCTAGATACTGAAGTTCCAGTTCTGCTCTGCAAATAAGGACTCAGTCTGGGGAAGTGAAGCTGGGGGCAGCAAACCAGGGGCTCTCTGGCAGTCTGGAGGGAGGGCAGGGCGGCACACAACACGGGTACAGGGTGGGCGCACCACCTGCAGCGCCTCCCCTCTGCACGTGCTTGCCTCCATTTCCCTCCTGCTCTGCTCGGCGGATGCCTATCTTCCCGACAGCAAACCCTGGTCAATAAATGCTGATTAGGGGGCGCCTGGGTGGCACAGCGGTTAAGCGTCTGCCTTCGGCTCAGGGCGTGATCCCGGCGTTCTGGGATCGAGCCCCACATCAGGCTCTTCTGCTATGAGCCTGCTTCTTCCTCTCCCACTCCCCCTGCTTGTGTTCCCTCTCTCGCTGGCTGTCTCTATCTCTGTCGAATAAATAAATAAAATCTTTAAAAAAAAATAAATGCTGATTAATACCATCTTGTGCTTGCGGTTTCATACTTACATTTATACTTTATCTCATTTCAATGCCACAATGGCCTCTGAATTAAACAAATGGCCCCACTTTACAGTGTGAGGCACAGAGAAGCCAAAGAGGACGTAGGACCAGAGACACACCTAGAAACAGAGGCTTATTCCTGTGGCTCCCAGCCCATTCTTCCTTCCTCTGGACAACCTGCCCTCTCCCATCAAGAAGGAAGAAAGCACAGGCCCCTCTCCCTATTCCACGGAAACTTTGGGAAGAAGGGAAAAGATGAGAATCCCTCAGACTAGTTAAACCTTTTAAGGGAGACAGATCAAGACAAGAATTATTATGAAAGCTAACCATTAAGTTTTAAATGATCCTTTATGGTTTACAGAGAGAGCTTTTGTGGATTAGAAATGGTACTGGTCCCCATGGAAGGGTTAGGGAAGCGGAGACTCAAGAGGCTGAGGGCTTGTGTGGGTAGGGTTCGTGGGAGAGCCTGGTTCACTGCAGGTGTGGGCCCCTCTGCGGGGTCTGCAGGGGCGGCCCCGGGGCCCAGGGGGAGGGCTTACTGCTGGTCCCAGATGATGAGGTGGAAGAGGTACTTGGAAAAGTGAGCCTTTCGGGTGTAGAGGGGGCTGCATAGTTCCTTCCCGCCATGGCTGAGGGAGCAGGAGAGGTAGAAATCTTCATAGCTGCAACAGAAAGAGAAGGACGCTCAGCTCCCCAAACCGCATCGCAGTCACCCAGCCTAGGCCAAGCTCCATTTCTCCTGCGAAGACTCCTCCCTGGTCCCTGGGGCTAGAGCATGGGGTCACGGGGACAGGACAGCCAAATCGGATTTGTGAAAGCTTCAGGAGAAGCAACTGGATCTGGATCCCTCCGCCCACCTTCAGGCTCCACGCTGGGCCCACGGTTCCCCCCGCTTCGTTATTGGGGACCAGCCTGTGCAGCCAGCCGCCTCCTTAGAGTCGGTGGGTGTCTGTGTGCGCATGCACAAGCCACAAGGGTGGGGGGGGGATGAAATCGACATATGCCGACGTGAATGCCAACACATGGGGGTCCCTGTGGCTCGTGACAGGTGCCTGACAGAAGAGGTCAGAGACGGCCCTGGTTTCCCAGGCTGCCTCCTTTGTTCTCTGCCAATCGCCCAGAGGAATACATTAAGTGAGGAACAAAGAGGCAGGGGAGAAGGGAGAGGGGGGTCCGCAAAGGAGGGAGGTGGAGCCAAATGCCTTTTCCCCCAGGCCCTGGATGCCAGGGACCAGGCAGAGGAGCTAAGGATTACCAAAGGAAGGTCCCCCTCCACCCACCCCTGCAGGCCTAGGGAACTCCCGACAAAGGGTCATCTCCCACCTCCCCTCCCCCTCCCATTGTACAACTGCAGGGGAGTGCAGTCATTGGCCTTGGGGCATGCACGGGATCTGGGAAGCCGCCATCTGTCGCAGTGTCTCCATCAGCTGGCCTGGGGTGGGTGGGGGGCTGGGATGCCGATGCAACCGGCGCTGAGAGGGCCTGGCAGCCTCCTCTCCATCTCCCAGGGGACCTCCTGCCTCTCCTTGGGATGTCCCTGCCCACAATCCCCCTCAGGCACTTGGCTCCTTAGGTGTGCTGCAAGGCCACAGACCGCCAACTCAGGATAGTGGGGTCGCCCTCAGACAGGGAGAAGCCACTCCGCTCACTCCCTAGAGGACATTCAGCCCTGGGCTCACCTGGTAGCCCAGGTGATGGGGATGCGGTGGGTGGCATAGACAGTAAAGGCCAGGGGCCCAGAGAACTGGCAGGCCTCCTGGACCAGATCGTGCTTGCGGCTCCCATGCACGGCCGTCTGGAAGTCCGCATCGAAGGTGCTGCCGTAGAGTTCCACCAGGTCCAAGATGGCGGCTGTCAGTGCTTCCACAACCTTCTCTGTGAAAAGAAGGGGTCAGAAGGAAAGGTCGCAAGGCCTCAATGCGCCCCATCCTGTTGCCATGGCACTGGCGAGGATGGTGTACCCCAGGCCAGTAGTCCCCAAATGCCAGTCAGTTTCCAACAACCATGACAAGGTTCACCCAGCTGTGGCGAAGTGAGGAAAATAAAAGCAGGCTCACAAGCTTCTCTCAAAATGATACTCAATTTTAAACATTCTCCTTGGGGCGCCTGGGTGGCACAGCGGTTAAGCGTCTGCCTTCGGCTCAGGGCGTGATCCCGGCATTATGGGATCGAGCCCCACATCAGGCTCCTCCGCTGGGAGCCTGCTTCTTCCTCTCCCACTCCCCCTGCTTGTGTTCCCTCTCGCGCTGGCTGTCTCTATCTCTGTCGAATAAATAAATAAAATCTTTTAAAAAAATAAATTAATTAATTAAACATTCTCCTTATTTTTATATAGGGCTACTTATTTTGTGTAAAATGTCCTTTCTTTTGGGAAATAGTGGGATTGATAACTGTCAGTAACTTTAAAAGTCATTGCTTGGCAAAAGAAAAGCAGACAATTTCTATGTTGGTCCCTAAAATAACGCTTTGTTCAGGGCGCCTGGGTGGCTCAATCGGTTAAGTGTCAGCCTTCAGCTCTGGTCATGACCCCAGGGTCTTGGGATCCAGCCCCATGCGTGGCAGGCTCCCAGCTCAGCAGGGAGTCTGCTTCTCCCTCTGCCTGCCGCTCCCCCAGCTTGTGCTCTAATAAATAAATCTTTAAAGTAAAATAAAATCATGCTTTGTGGGCAGGTATTAATTCATGAAACCCAAACGACTACAAATCACCAACCAAGAATCCCAGAGATACAGGCTTCCAGAGAAAGGTTCTGCTTGAAAGACTCAGCAGGGAAAAATTCTTTATCACCTTCTCCCCAGGCCTATTCTGAGTTGGAAACGCAGGCATCAGGAGCCTCCTGGAGAATAATGACACTCCTACCCTAGTAAGAGCCCAGGGCTAATTTTGCCTCACCACCCCCAGCTTCCCACGTACACCACCTCATCACCATCTCCCAGGGACACCACAGGAATAACTAGTAAAAATAATGAGAAAACATTTTGTGGAAAGAAATGTGCTCTCCAGCTGGAAAACACACACACACACACACACACACACACACACACACACACACACCCAGAGGCAGACCTGGACCCATAAATCAAGGGGCCAGGGAGAAAAAGCAATCTGGGCAGAGACCTATTTTCAGCTGCCCCTGCTGAATAAAGAGACGGAGAGTAGTTTCCTTACCTCGGTTTTCCCTCACAGCCAAGACAGTGGGATCCTATTGGGGGAAAAGGAGAGGGAGGGGAGCTTCAGGGCTGTGGCCTTTTCTGGCACAGCTGGAAGAAGGGCTTTTCACAGCTGTGCTCATCTGGACCAGACTGGCCTGAAATGTGAGAAGCAGAGACTCCCCAGGGAAGACGGCGTCAGGCTTTGTACCAGAGCCATGTGATGGACATTGGGAGCCAGACCAAGGTTAAAGTCGTGTCCACCCAAATGAGACACTCCCTCCCACAGCCCACTGCAGCCCCGGTCGCAGTGGCTATCATGCTGGCCATGTGTGTGCAGCACAAGGCCCCCACTGCGGAGTCACGGAGCCCCTGGCTCAGGGGAGGGTTTGGTTTTGCACCCTGATGGGTATGCAAAGTGCCAGGCAATGCCTCGGTGATTATGAATAAAGCCTTTGCCAGCCCAGGCTCCTGGCGATCAGTGCCGGGGCAGACCCTCGCCTACCCTCATCCTCAGGAAGAGGGGACACAAGAACTCTTGTGGTTAAACTCCAAACTTGCAAGGTGGAGGTGGAGAGAGGACCTTTGAGTAAGTGGACACCTAGTCACCCAGTTACTGTTCTCCTCCTCCCCCACACTAACGCTCTGAGACCCGTTACCTTCTGAATTTTCGGCTGCATGCGGGACGGGCAGGGGGGTAGCTGGTTGAGGGCGCTGGTGATCTCAGGGGTCTCCACGGCGGCTAGGGCGTTGCAGATGGCTTTCACGGACTGGACCACCCTGTCGGCCTTCAGTGGGAAGTCCCCCTGTGGGAGGCAGCACAGCGAGGCTGGCATGAGCACTCTCAGCCTCCAGCACCCACACTGTTGAAGGAATGGGCTGGGAGGAGTAGAGGTTCATGACCCTCAGGAGTAACACTGGACTCCCATGCTTGGTTTTCATACATGCGGCATTAGCGGTGTTTGAAATCGCTCCCGTTGAATTACATGAGCCATGCCCAGGCTCCCAGGTCTTTTCAGGTCCTCCCTGAACCTCCCCTGATTCCCAGACTCCTTCTGGCAGCTACTGTACAAACACGTAACACACACATATCCCCCAGAGACATGCAGTTTTAATAAAACCAACCCACAGGGACTAGCAAGGAAGCCAGAGGCCATAGTCGGGCCCCTTTGCCCAGGCCGCCTTATTTCTCGTACTGTCACCTAGACCTTCCAGGAAGATGGCATCTCAGTACCACAGACAGGCCACACCCCTACGTTCTCCTCTGCACTTGGGCTCCTGCTGTTTTCTCACTTGGAATTCCCTCACCTGTCCTGTCTTGATTACCTATGAAGTTCAAATCACGGATCAGCCAACATCCAGCCTCCTTCTCAGAGCGCCCCCTGGCCAGTCTTCCAATCACTCTCCAAGAGCCTGTGATAAGTTCACCCTGTTCTGTCCGCTGAGAACCTTAGGTGACTATCCCATCTTTCCAGCAGGAAGATGGGTTCCCTGAAGGCTAAGACAATCCTTACGCTTCTCTACCCACAGCAGCCACTAACGTAGGGCCAGACTAGTCCACAAAAGGGGCTCAGACACCTTCCCCCTCACCACAGTAAATGTGGGCGTGGAGCAGAGGCTGCTAGAGAAGGGATTCCGGTGGTGGGTAGAGGACTGAGCTAGACATAATGCTCAACTCCCGCAAAGGGAAGAGTCCATGACCACTATGAACTGGAACCATGAGATAGGGTTTTGAAGATCACTGTCCTCTTTTTTTTTGGGGGGGGGTTCATGACATTTGGGGCAAACGTTTACGCTCATGGTTTTGAGGCTTAAAACTCCACGTGAATCCAAGTGAGGAGAGTCCTGGCCTGTCCCTACCTCTGGGACCCTTCACCTCCTGACGGTTTTCCACCTGTGACTCCAGCACATCAGAATGTCTCAAATCAGAGGTTCCTGGCTTTGCTCATAGGACGTGAATTCTGGAGCACATTTAAGTACAGCAGCCGGGCAGACAACTCTAGTCCCTTAGCATTGGAGTCGCCCGCTCCAGAGACCGGGATCAGGGCATAGCTCTGGACCGACTTCCACAGAGAAGCGGAGCCCCTCTGTGCATACTTGCCAGCTGCCCAAGCCAGCGGTCTTGGTTTGCCCAAGGCCTAGGGGAATGGAAAGAAGTGCCCTGCTGCTAGATTTTCAGTGTCTACTCCAGATCCCTTTAGGGCCGGCTGGTCCCGGGACGACTTTGGGAACGTAGAGGAGGAGCTCTGGGCAGCTGGGCCAGCCCCATGATGTACACTCACGTCGGCCAGCAGGAAAGCATCCACTTCATTGTGGTATGTGTCGAACAGAAGATCCAGGGCCTGCCTGGGGAGTTGGGGGCAGGGAAAAGTCATAGGAGAGGTCAGGACAGACCCAGGGTACTGGGAGACCCATTCTCTTCCTCCCTCCCCACAGCTCAGGATTCAGGCTCTAGTTTAAAGGGGTTCCCACTCTTTCTACAGGTTCACCACCCCTCACCTGGAGAATGATGGCCAAGTGCTAGAGGGAAGGCATGTAACACACCCTAGAGTGGGGATCTTCTGCTAGAATACTCTTGGGTCTCATCCCAGACACCTGTAAGAACCCCTGGCTCTGGCAGAAAGGCAAGCAAGTTATCCACTGGGGTCCCCTCACAGTTCCTGTTTGGCCCACATCCAAGATGGCACCCACGCTCACCTGCTGATGGTCTGTTTGACTGGCCTCTCTTGCAGATGGACGAGGTAGTTCAAGGTGGAGGGGCTCTGGTCGTCATTCACCTGTAGAAGAAGGGTACTATTCAGAGAGGAGTGGTATCCATCTCAACCCAGTGCTCCTACCCTACTCCTATCACCTTCTGCCCACTCCACCCGCCCACCCCCGTGCAGCCATCCACTACCCCCACCCGCCTCCGCACGAACCGTCCGGGCCAGGTCACTGCGTACGGCTTTCTGCTCCATCAGCTGTAGCCGAATGTCGATGTCGAACTTGCGGCAATACTGAATGTACTCATGGCTGCCCAGGGCATGCTTGCTGGTGGAACAGGGGGACAAGACCATTAGCACCCTGGGGACTCGGTGGGAAGGGAGATGTAGACCTTGACCTCGGGGAGAGAAAAACAGGAGGAAGCGGGCAGTGACGGGGGTACCACCTGGGCTCCTGGAAAATGTCATTGCAGAGCTCAGGGAAAGACATGGAGGTCTGTCTAAAGAAAAGTCACCTGAACCACACAACCTTGGTCTGCACAAATGCTGACTTCCCTCATCATTTATTACCTGTGTCATCATCATGGATCACTCCATGGGTGGACTTCTGGAGGGGGGGCAGTGATTAAACCCCATTCTCTCGGCTTTGATATACAGGACACTTTGGAAGTCACCTGTGCTCCGGCTGGGGCGTGGAGCTGAGCGACACTCTCCCCACACTGTGGTCCTCAGTCTCCTACTCCCTACCAGCAGTGACCGGGGTGCTGAGGCCCACCAAACCAACCCACCAAGATTCTAGGTCTGTAACTCCCAAGCCCAAAAAAGTCTGCTTCTCCCCTCTCCGTGGGTCCTGTCCGACTGTGAGTAACAACACACATCTCTGCAGACTTCCTGACCAACACCCACCTGCAGGCCATTCACTGCTGAGCGACAACACATGAGACCCTGTTGACCCGAGTCTCGCGGCGGCCTTGGGAGTCCCTCCGCGACCCAGCCTTTTCCTCCCTCCCAAATCACACCAGAGTCAGAGAGGAAACCCAGGAGAAGGGGCAGAGGGAGTCTGTCTTGCAGACCAGCACTGCAGGCCTGGGCCGGGTCCCAGCAGCTGGGTAACAGAAGCCGGAAAGGGACTTCCTTCCTCAGCAGAGCTGGGAATCTAGGCCAGAAATGGAGGGGAGAGGAGGGGAGCAAAGGGGAGGAGTCTGTGCAGAAGCCGAAGAGGTGCCGGCCTGAGACCGGTCTGGGAACAGCCAGGACTTAAGGGGTTCTCCACAGCCTGAGGGACCAAGCCTCAGATCTAGGCCCCAACCTGCCAAGGCTGAGCCAGAACTAAACCTTGCGGGTGGAGAGGCTGGGCAGGGGGGTCTGGTGGGAGTGTCCCAGGAGGAAGGAAGAGTGTGGTGGGGGTGGGGGAGGCAGCAGGAAACCCAGCCCTCCCCTGGGACAGTCTCAAGGTTCTTATCTGAGAGCAGCCTGCATCCTGGACCCACCACGCCCCCTCAGCATCAGCCCCTGCTCAGCCAGGGTGGGAAACCACAGGGCTTCCTTGGGAGCTAGCAGCTTTCTAGAACCCCCAGAGGGTCTGTCCACCTCCACCCAAGGCAGCTGTCTGGTGCTCAAAGGTCTAGGATTTTCTGTGGGGTGGGAGGGAAGAGAAGAGCCTTGGTGGAAGAGGGGGGCTTCGGGACCAAGAGTCTTGGACACTGGGGTCCCCTGGGGACTGGACCGACGTTCTCTGTGGAAGGCCTTCCTCTGTGTGCATTCAACTTAGAGTGGGAGGGGCATGACCTCGGGACCACGTCTCCAGCTGCACCTCACGCTGAACACTCTAGCTGGGTCTTGGCAGGAAGTCAGAACCTGATAGCTGGTCTACCATCTTTGGCTCTGGGGGCTCAAGGACTATGAGAATATCCAGCTAATGGATCCCCATGTTCTCCTCCCTTTGGGCTGGTCCTTCCCTGCTCCTTGGGTCATTCTCACATTTAATCCTTGCTACACTTTAGGGAAGAAACTGAGGATCGGGGTTTTACACCTAGTAAGTGGCAAGCCACAACCCAAACCAGCTATACTGGTGTGACCCATTATGCCCCTTCTTCCCTTACAACAGTGCCTGGGGTGCTCTCTGCCAGGAGACCTTGAGTCTAGGACCCCTTCTTATTCCTCTAGGGAAGGTGAGTACACATTGAACACCTTTGAACAGGGTTCCTGGGGCTATGCCACGCAGGGCCCTGCCCTTCCTTTCCCCAGGGTAAAAGAAACGAGTCAAGAACTGCTCTAGCCATTGGTCAAGCATCCTTGCATCTCGAGCAAGTGGTGGCACTCATCCAGCACTCCGAAGAACTGAGATCCAGGCCCCTCCTTTCCCCACTGCCAAGGCCTACTTTCCCTGAGTGGCCAGGGAAAGTGGGCAGTAGGCAGCCAGAAGCCTGGGGAGGAAAGCACATCTCTTTTTTCCTTATCTGCTGCCTTCCAGCTGATTCTAGATCCTGCCCCACAGCCCTATCCCCTGAGGCGTGTACCCTCCTCCCCCTCCCGCCCCAGCACTCAGAGCCCCAGGGCAGTGGAAAGGGCATAGCTGTAGCTGGTCCACATCAGACTTTCCAGGAGGCTGCCTGCTGCCCAGGGCACTGGATGGAGAGGAACTGGAGGCAAGCCTCTGGTGGAAAAATAGCTGCACATGCCGGAGGGGGAAAGGTTTCTTGGCAGGGAAACGGGGAAGAGGGAGCATTTGTAATCTTTCCCCTAAGTTCCACAAGGGCACTTCTGCCCAGTCCTCCATCTGCCCCTGGCCATAAAGACACACAATCTAGGAGAAGTAGCCCCTGACAGTCCCCTCTCCCCCTCAGCCCCACACCCGCATCTCTCCACACGCAGACGTCTGCAAGCAGATATGACTTAGTCTTTGCCTGGTCCCAGCTCCAAGCTCTTTCCACAGCAGACTTGGCTCAGAAGCCGGCCAGCCCTGCTGGAAGACAGTGCCTGGGGAAAGTGCGACGTGGCTGTGAGTGTGCCCAGAAAGCAGTCGTGGAATCAGGGAGGGGCTGCCAGCCCCAGGCCGCCAGCCCAGCACCACCCCGAGGAAGCCCCCTGACAAGCCTACCACCCAGAAGGCAGGTGCCGCTTCCTACCCGCCTTGTCCACAGTTCACTCACTTCTGCAGGAACTCCTCCAGCCCGCAGGGCTTCAGCACAAAGTTCCCCACGTCCACATCCCTCAGTTCATCGTGGGTGTAGCACAGAGTCTGGTGGATAAGCAAGTCTACGGTGGAAGAACCTGTAACGGGTGGGGTGGGGAGGGATGATGGGGAGAGCCGGAGTGGGGGGGGCGCTCAGCATCCCCACACTGATCGCCCCATTCCTGGGTAAGCATTCTCCAGCACCACCCAGCTATCCCACAATTTGGGATTGGGGAAAATAACCGTGGGCCCCTAAAACTGGCCCCAGAGCCCGTCCCCTAGAGAAGCATCCCCACTGCCCCTCCTCAGGGCCCCAGGTGGGGTGGGACTTGAGGTCAAAGGACCCTATCGTCCAAACCACAGCCATCCCTGCCCCACCTCAAGGGATGCTCATCCGCCCTCCCCACTTACAGTTGCAGGTAAAAGTGAGTGGCTCCTGTATGCTGTCACACAACACGGTCACCTTCAGGTTGACCTCATCCCCGAGGTGCTCTGGGCTCGCAGTGACAGCACTCCAGACATAGCCAGTCAGGGAGTAGTCTTGGATGTCAGAGCCAGATCGAAGGCTGTGCAGGAAGAGAGGGAGAAGGACCCTCGCTGTGCCTTCAGAAGAGAGCAGTCGAGAAGACGCCTGCTGGGACCCTCCCACCCTGAGGCCAAGGGCCCTTCTGTCCCTGCTCAGGCTGGCCCTCCAGGTCTATAGCCCAGGATGGGGGGGCAGTGGGGAAGCAGCTCTGGGAAACCATGTTCTTTACACATTTGCTACAGTTACAAAATGTTTCCCAAGCCCTGCTGAATGGCAGAGACAGCTGACAATGACAAAGCTTTCTGTGCTAAATTCAATGCAAAATTCTCCCAACTCCATTTCCTTCCTCGTTTAGCTCCAGGTAATATACTCTTAGCTCCACCCAGGGTGCGTTTGCTCCTGAGGACAACTGAGCCCGAAGCCACTGGGATAATTTGTCTGTTGGATCGAGGGTTCATAAACTTTGCCCAAAATGTGAAACTTCTAAGATTTCAAAAAGCCCACAAACACCTGTTGTAGGAAGCACCCCATAGCTGTGAATTGAGAGGGAATCAATATGGCTTTCCTTCCTTCCTAGAGAAAGTTCTGAGCGGGCTGGCCCTCCTCCCTAGCCCCCAGAGCCCTCCCCGACACCCCATCCTTAAACTCTTACACATCCAGCATGTGGCAAAATGCAGCAACTTCCTCATCTCTTTCCTCTGAGACCTCAAACAATTCATGGCCATTGGCGACAGCACGGCGTCGCAAGTCCACCTTTAAGAGAAGAGCAGCTGACTCAGCGCCTTTTCCCTCATGGCGCCCCCCTTCCCACAGGCTGCTCCCACATCTAAACGCTGACACTCTGGGTGTAAAGGCTTTTGAAGCACTGAACATTCGGGGCACAGGAAAATGTGGGAAATCCAGCAATCTCTTTAACTGCTGTCCCAGGAGACTGGGAGCCAAGTGGAAAGAGAACTCGAAGCCTTGGCTGAGGCTGGAAGTCTGGATGGGATGGACAAGAATGTGGCCAAACCTCCTCTCCCGGGGGCGCGGGGGGGGGGGGTGCCAGCATCTAATAAGCTCAACCCAGGTTAGGCAGCACACAGCACTGCTGGGTCCCCGGGCTGGCTTTCTGGGGGTGCTCCCGGGAGTGTGGCAGAGAGCTCTGCAAGCAGCCGTTTTTCCCCACCCCGCTGTGGAGGCCAGGGCCAGTGGGTTGCCCAAACAGTGCCCAGGGAAGCTGGCCTTGGGGCAAAGGCCTCAGCATCCACAGCAAGCCCCGGGGAGCCAAAGCAGACAGAGACGGAGAGTCCTCAGATGGAGGCCGTGACTCAGACACATGTGCCTCCTCGGTCAATGCTACTTGAGGAAGAAAGTACCAAAGCGGCTTTCTGGGCAGGAGAGAACCTGGAGAAGGCTTAGCTCCTCCTGGCTCCTGAGTGTCTCTCGGTTCTGCTCAGCGGGAGTGTCAGGGGGCCTGCCTGGGCCCCACTTCCTATCCGAGAACCTGCGTGTGGTGGTGGGGATTCTGTCAGAGGAGACTCGACCTGTCTCCCAGCACAGAGCTGCTCTCAGTCACCCCGACGGGTGCTAAGGCGGCCCTCAACCAAGGCCTGCAGCCGGGGCCCCAGGGAGGAGGAAGTGGCACGGGGAGCTGGGGCATGGCAGGTCTCTGCGGGACAGGCCGCCCCCTGGGAATGAAGCTGCAGCTCGGATGGGGCTGGAGTCCCAGGCTGCATCCGGCAAAGGCGGCCGCTGCCAGCAGCTGCTTCCGGGGAGCTCCGGCCTGTGCACAGAGCAACGCTTCACCTCTCGCCCTCCCGCTGGCTGTTCTCATGTCCCCGCCCCTGGGGGCAGATGGCAGCAACTGAGCTCCTCATTTGAATATCCAAATTGTTTCCTCTGAGTGACCCCTCTCATTAGCCTTGCTCCGGGGGTGAGCGTGGAGGGGTGCAGAGGGGCGGGCGGCAGCGGGGGCAGTTGGCATGTGAGGCCCTTGCTCTGCCAAGTTCCAGCCTGTGTCCCACTCACAACAATAGTACCACTGTCAGCAATTAACCCACAGAAGTGAGGGTAAGAGAGTGACAGAGACAGAGAGACCAAGAGACAGAGAGGGGAGGGGTAGGGGAGGGGGCTAGAGAACAGAGTGGTACTGAAGGCCATTTTCATGCCCTTCAGTACCACTCCCTGGCTCCGTAAGAAAACAAAAGCCACTTACGTTTGCCCTGCTGGCAGGCCCTGGTGGCATCGGCCGATGTTGGCTGGGGGAGTCTGCCGGGCCGAGGCTGGCAGCGGGGGTACCAGGCTGGCATTCGGAGCCAACCATTTCCAGAACTGGCTCCGCAGGCCTGGGATAAGGAGGGTCCCTCCGTCTGAAAGCCCGGTGGAGGCGGGGTGGCGGGATGGGCCGAGGGCCCGAGAGGTCCCCCCGCCCGGTGGGATGAGCCCCTGCACTGAGCTGAGGTGGGGATGACCAAGGCCTCATTTCCCCCCTAAGAACTGGCAAGAGCTTTTTGCTCTGCCCTAGCTTCCTCAAGGACACTCTGGACCAAGCTCCCGCTTAGAACCCTGGTGACACGCAGGGGTTAGGGGAAGGGTAAGGCGGTGGAAGGAGGAAAGAGAGATAGGGAGCAACAGAGGTGACCACCTACCCGGGTGGCCTGACTCTGAGTAGGCCCCGCTCTGGGTGAGGAACTCGGAGCCGGGAACAGGAATCTCCCCGTCCCTATAAATAGCGGGAGCAGCCCCACCTCTCGGAGCAGGGCCTTTAAAAAGCCCTGAGCTCCAGAGTCGTGACTTCTCGCAGAAGCTGATTCTGCTCTGGGGGACTCTCTTAGCAGAAGCACAGGAAGGAAGGACCACGTGGCTTTCCCAGAGTTGTGAAGGGTCCCAATTGCTGGGACACAGGGCGGGAAAGCCCCCGTGTCCCTTAGACAATGGATAAGCAGGAAACAGGGATGGAATGAAGTGCAATGCCGTTCCTACGGAAGCCGCCAGCCGTGAGGGCACCTCCGGACTCCCTCTGGGGTCAGGGCTTCCAGACCCAAGGGGGAAACTCCAAGTGGCCTCAGGTCCCACCCACGGAGATGCTGCTGCCACTCTTTTAAACCAGAGAAAAAAGATCAAAGCTGTCCTGGAACCTGCCCCGTGCTTCTGTGTGGATACTTGGCTATTTTATACTGTGTACGGACAAATGTAAAATTAGTATTGTCACACTGCCACCTTTCCTAAATATTTTCTCCGTGAAAGCAGGTGGACGGTGGGGCTGCATAAAATGTGAATGCCCCAAATGTCACCAAACTACATACTTCAGACGGCCGAGATGGTAAATCTAGTTCTGTATAGTTCCCCGCAGTGAGAGAGAGAGAGAGGAGGAGAGAGAGACAGGCAGAAAGACACAGGGGAGCTAGAAATAGAAGCAGAGGGACAGAGAGGAGAGAGAAAGAGAGAGAGAGAGAGAGAAAGGCAGAGATTGGGGGGGGGGAGAGAAATAGACTGAGAGACAGTGGGAGACAAAAGGAGACAGAGAGCAAGAACCAGCAAGCTTTGGAACGAGAGAGACCAGGCAGGGTTGTTGAGGGGTGTGGACTGGGGTCTGGTGACCAGTGAGCAGTAAAGACTGGTTAATACCACGACGGGGCCTCATCACCACGCAGCACTTTGGGCAGAGCAGGTCAGAAAGCAGAGGCAGCCTGCTCCAGGCCACAGGCCATTTGGCCACAGAGTCACAAAGAATCCACTCAGCCCAGTTCCATCCTTACCTTGTGAAGTGAGCCCATGCTAAGAACCAAAATTTCAAAACACCTGCCCCCGCAAGGGCTGTTTGGGCCCAAAACTCAGCCCTGAAAAGGAGCCATGTCTCCACTGGTGCCCCTCTTCCTCTCCCCAGCCAGGGCCCAGGGGCCAGAAGACAGGAGCAGAGGGGAGGAGAGGACCAACGGGGTGAGCGGGTAGCAGATTTGAATTTGGAACAACAAAGAAGAAAGAAGGACTACTCTTTGTTTCTGAATGGAAAGGAGGGCAGAAGGAACGCAACGAGGTCCTCACCGGAGCGGCGGAAATCCGGCGGTTCTTGCCCGGGGTCGTATTTTTCCCGTGGGCGTAGCGGGACGCATAGGTGCGGGGTGGCACCTGAGGGGGCATGGTTTTGCTCCGAGCCACGGGTTTCCCAGGAGTGTCCTTGCCACCGAAGTCCAGGGGCCCCCGGCCCTCCTTCCAGCCCCTGGTGGTGTCTCGCAACATCTCCGCATCGTAGGTCGACTTCAGGTTGAGACGGGTGATCGCGTCGTTGATACCGTCATAGTCCACAGGCCCCAGGAGGCGCCCCGGACCCCCACCGCCCAGCTCCTCTTCCTCTTCCAGGATGCGACGCCCTAGCAGTTTGCCTGGAGGGTGTTCCACCAAAGAGAACGTGTTGACGTCATTGGGCTGGGAGATCTTGGAGGAAGAGGGTGACCCCTTTCTGGGAGGCAGCGGAGGGGTGTCCCAGATAGAGACGCGGGGAGGCAGAGGAGGTGGGGACAGTTTCTTGGAAGAGCTATCTATGTCCCCCGATCCTAGGTCCCCAGGGGAGAAAGAGAGCCCCTCATCTGAACCATCGAAGATGTAGAGATAGTCTCGAGCCAGAGAGCCTTTGGGCCAGGGATCCGGGCCAGGCTGGGAGCCCTGGGAGGTAGAGTGGTTGGATAACCCTTCCTGCGGGGAGAGGGAGTTGTAATTGAGGGTAGGATCGGAGCCAGAAAGACCACGTAAGAGCTTGAGGTCCTTCTGCCTTCCTGCCGGCTTGTTGTAGAAGTCTAGGACAGGCTCATCCCAGCTGATGAGAGAGGAGTCTGTGTTCTGTTTGGCTCTGCTCTCCTCCTTGTCGTGCCGAAGCCGGGAGAGCGCGTCGTACTCCATCTGCAGGGCTTCGGCCATGGCCAGCTCCTTGCGGCTGATGCCCACCGACTCCAGGGACTTCCAGTGTTCCCCACTGCCCTGAGTCGAAGACATGGTGAAGACGGGGGACGGAGGAGACAAGGAAGTCTTCTACTTCCTCCCAGCGTCAGGTGTACAGGATTCTGGCATGGTGTCTGGGCACCTGCAGGTGAGGGGTTAAAAATATCATTCAGCCATAAAAAGACTTGAATTAATAATGTGACTTGGGTGACATAATCTGGGCCACTGCCTGTTTCTTGAGTGCCTACAACAGATCAAAGAAACAAAAAGATGGAGAAAAAGAGAAATACCAAGGCAACTCTATTTATCTATTGAATACATCCATCCACCTTTCCGTTCATCTATAGATGTCTGGTCCCTCGCTCCCACCCTCCTCTCTCTCTCCCGTGTACTCCGAGGAAAGAAGGAGGCACCTCGCATCAGCCGAGAGAATATGGAAACAGGGGCTCTTCGATCCGTTTAAAGAGGACCGTTCCCATACCCTGCTGGTGGGGAATGTGAAATGGGGCCACCACTTTGGAAAACAGGCGGCCTCTCGAAAAGGTAAACATCCACCTACCATATGACTCAACTACCCCACTCCTAGTCACTTATTCAAGAAACATGAAAGCACATGTCTGCACGAAGACTCATATATGCATATGGTAGCCTTTGTCATAGCCCCAAACTGGAAACCACCCAGGTCTGTCCATCAACAGGGGACTGGATTAAAAAATGTGATTGCGTCCACAAAATGACACTAAGTCAGCCACAAAGAGGAATGAATTACTGACACATGCGCTAACACGGATGCATCTCAAAATACCTACATCGGAGTTAAAAGAAGCCCGACAAAAAAATATGAATATGCAGGATTCCATTTATATAAAATCCTGGAAAATGAAAACTATCTACAGTGACAGAAAAGCAGATCAGCGGTTATCTGGGAAGGGGGGGCAAAGAGAGATGGATGACAAAGAAGCTTAAAGGACACTTTTGGAGATGCGAAATATGTTCATTACATTGTGACAATGGCTTCATGGCTACATAAATATGTCACAACTTACCGGACTGTACACCTTAAACAGGTACAGTTTATTGTACGTCCATTATACCTCAATAAAGCTATAAAGTGAAACAGAGTCCAATGAAACAGACCTTGTAACCACTCAGACTGCACTAAGATCCTCCCCAAACACACCAACAGGGGCAATTAAACAAAGCCAGGTAACAGGTGAGACCCGGGTACCTGAAGGACTACAGGTGTGCCATATGGATTCCCCTTGGCCCTCAGGAAGCCAGGCAGGGAGGCACGACCCCTAGGCCAGCTGGTCCTGACTGCAAGCAGCCCCCTCCATGCACTGCAGTGTTGGTATCCTTTTCTTTAGAAGCCATGACACGAAGACGGCGTTGAACGAATGGTTGTCAGGACACAGCGAGCCTGGCCCAGCGCTTCTCAACCCCAGTTACAAGTTAAAAACACTGGGGCCACTTTTTCCAAGTACTGTTGCCTGGGTACTCTTAAGAAAGATTCTAATTCAAATGGCCTGTGGTAGAGCAGTGGTATTTTTCAAAACCCCAGGAGATTCTGGTCTAAAGCTGAAGCTGAGAACCACAGACTTCTGAGTGTATGTGGTTCAGATGAGGTTGGGGGAGACGAGTGTGAAGTGGCCACTTCTGACCCTTAGCGCCAGCAGCCAAGAAGTTCACGATTTCGTACAATTATAAAAAATTATTCATTCTATTGTACGGCTTTACCCAGCAGGTAATCAACATGAAGCACGTTGTTCCTTATGCTCAGAAAGTTGGAAACATCAAAAGGAAAAAAGTTCAGGTAGATACTTGGGCGGCAAGTTCCATCAGGTCCCTAATGTGTTAGGACAAAGGTATTTCTTGACCTGAGGTGCCTGCCTAGGACCCTCGTGTCTCTGTCAGGCACAGGCACAGAACCCTGGCCTAGAGGGCCTCGGCTGGCTTAGTCAGTCTTAGCGAGCAGCTCCCCCAAACACTGAATAGCCCAACTCCAGCCTCGGGGCATACGAAGTGGTTCTCTGCCTGTTGAGTTTGTCTACCCTTCAACAACTTCTTACAGGTTACTTTTCACCCACAGAGGGTAAGAGGGAGTCTCACTATTTGAAATTCAAAGGAATTGGATGAGTTGATGGAGATACCCAGAACACAGCTGCTGGGAGTTGGGAAACTGGTCCCAGGAAAAGGTCCTAGTACTTTAGATCACAGACACCAGAGAAATGCTCCAAACTGGACCAAGCCTTTTATTCCAGAGAGTATTAAGTCTTAGGGGCGCTGACACTTGGCCTCATTTTTGGTCCCCCCCCCCCCACACACACGGCTGTCTCTTCTTTCTTGTTGTATAGTTTCTTGGACTCTGCCATTTCTGGGCTTCTTTGTCCCTCCAGAAGTCAGGTCAACCTGTGCTCACCTCACTGTCCTTGGTGTCACAATCTCCAGGAGGCAGAATCCCCATCAGCAGTAAACACCAGGGACACTGAGTGTGACTGGGGTCCTGTCACGAGGACAGCTGGGACGTGCCCTGAACACCTGCTGTCCTGGGATGAGGCTGATGGTCAGGAATCCCAGGGGGAGTCTCTGTCCCCATGGGCAGCTCAGCCCCTGACCATCTCTGGGCTCTAGTCGGTGTCTGAGGCTAATTAGTACACTGATTCTGGGACCCCAGGCTCAGTGCTGCTCCCCTGGAGCTCAGGGCCCATGAGGATGTGACACATACCCTCTCTGGGCTCTCAGGGCTGGGCTGTCACCCACCTCCAAAGAGGCCGGACCTCTGCTAAGAGTATTCTGTCCCAACCCAGGGCCACAGGGCCCGTGACCTCAGGGACGGAGTCCCTCTTATCTTTGCCTCTTCTCCACTCAGATGTGGGCCCTCTGACAGAATCTTCTGGGTCTGGTTGGCTTTGGGTAACAGAAATTCCTTCTTCTAGTCATGGGTGGCCGAAGGAACAATTGTATGTGTCCTGAACGTGCTGAACGCAAGACACAGGGAGCAGAGCTGTGCCCACCCCTGAGTCCAGTCGGGTCCCAAATCTTTCCGTCCTGGGTGCTCTGTCTGGGTTTGGTAATTCCACCTCTGAGACGGCTCTGGAGCGCACAGGAGCAGCTTCTCCTTCAGTTTTACTGGGCACCGCATCAGCCTTTTACCTGCAGGACCAGACCTGTGATACACAACTCATGACCACAGTAACAACAAGGAATCAAATGATTTTAGAAATAAGTTTATAGGGGAGCCTGGGCGGCTCAGCCGTTAAGCGTCTGCCTTCAGCTCAGGTCATGATCCCAGGGTCCTGGGATCGAGCCCCACATCAGGCTCCCTGCTCCGCTGGGAGCCTGCTTCTTCCTCTCCCACTCCCCCTGCTTGTGTTCCCTCCCTCCCTGGCTGTCTCTCTCTCTCTGTCAAAGAAATAAAATCTTAAAAAGAAAGAAAGAAAGAAAGAAAGAAAGAAAGAAAGAAAGAAAGAAAGAAAGAAAGAAAGAAAGAAAGAAGAGTTTATAGACCCCTATTCAACTGAAAACAGAAGGCATTTCTTTTCCATTGTTTTTCCATCCATGCTTTTAACCCTAAATTCCATCCATTTATTCTCTGCAATAAACAGAGATCTGATTTAAAAAAAAAAAAAAAAGACACCTAGGAGGCTTAGCTGGTTGCGTTGTCAACTCCCGATTTGGGCTCAGATCATGATCTCAGGGTCATGAGATTAAGCCCCACGGCAGGCTCTGCGCTGGGTGTGAAGCCTGCTGGAGATTCTCTCTCCCTCTCCCTCTGCCCCTCCCCAACTCCCCACTTGCATACGTGCTTTCTCTCTCTTAAAAAAAAAAAAAAAAAAAAAAGATTTGCCTTCGCCAGGCACCATTATGATGAGGAAAACTGAAGCCATTGGAAATAATCTAACTTCCTGCCTCTCTCACGCACGAATTTATCCACACTTGCGTGCAGTCTTTCTTCTTTTCCGTCTCAGGGGAAGCGGGTTCCTGCCCCCTGCGGAGGCACAACCTTCTTGCGCCCTTGTCCCATTCACTGGATCTCCTCCGGGAGGATGCCCCCCGAGTTCCCTTCCCTCTGCGGGACCTGCGCCGCATCTCCTTACCGGGGTCTCTCCCTTCAGCACATAAACATGTTCAGGCTCCTTCTAGCCTTAAAAAGAAAGCATGAAAAACAAAAACAAAAGCAAAAACCCTACACCCTAAGCACTTTCTCTTGCCTTTTGTCCCCTAGCCAATACCTTCTCTGTTGTGCCTTCCCAGCTAAGCTCTATGAGAGCACAAGACAGGTGAACTTTCCCAATCCCATTTACCCTGCGACTCACTGTAATCTGGCTTCTGTCCCCGTCCTTCTACGAACACCACCCCAGCAACAATGCCCAGGCCATCCAATTCCACAGGCCTTTTTTTTTTTTTTAAGATTTTATTTATTTGAGAGGGAGAGAGAGACAGCACAAATAGGCAGGGGGGGGGGCGGCAGAGGGAGAAGCAGACTCCCCGCTAAGCAGGGAGAGGAGGGGCTCGATCCCAGCATCCTGAGATCACCTGAGCTGAAGGCAGACACTTAACCGACTGAGCCACCCAGGGGCCCCTCCACAGGCATTTCTATCTCCCAGACGTGGCTGCTGCATTTCGCTTTCCAGACCCTCCCCTTTTTCCCTAAACCCTCTACCGCTTGGCTTCCATGACACGACTTTTTTTCATGTTCTCCCCCTCCTTCTTTGTCCTGCTCTTCCTTTGTCTGCTCCTGCAATGTCGGTGTTGGCTCAGGACTCCGTTCTCAGCCATGTTAACACCCTCTGCTCGAGCAACCTTGCCTCTCATCTCCCATTCGTTCCACTGGTGTGTTAGAGCGTATCCAAAGGGGTATCTTGCCCCTCAAGTGGATATCACCCGTATCTCAAGCCCCAAATGTCCCAAACTGAACTACCACCTTGTCTTTTCCCTTCCCACAACCTCTCCTCCCTCCGGTCTCCCCACTCTGGCAAAGGGCACCAGCCAGTCGCCCAGGCTAGAAACCCATCCTTCGCCCGGCCCCCACAGCCCGTCACCAAAGTCTTCCTCAGAGAGCGACTTTGCCTCATTAGTGTTCCCGAATCTATTTCTTCCCACCATCCCAACGGCTGTGGCCCTCATTGAGCCCTTATCTTCTCTCATTGGAGCTATTTTAATGGTTTCCTAACAGTTCTTCCTCCTAATCTGCGCGTCCTTAAGGCATTCTCCCCAGAACAGCCCAAGGGCTCTTCCTAAAACCTGATCATTCCACTCCCCGCTTGCACCCCTTCGAAGGCTCTCCATTTGCTTCCTTTACAAATCCTTCATCACCTGCCCCATCTTCCATTTAACCGCAGCCATTCATTGCCAGGTACTCAATACCTCCCTGATTGTGTTCGACATCTTCCTTCCCCTGGGCATGCCCTTCCCAACTCCCTTTCACTTTCTGCCTGTGGGACTCAACTCACCCCTCAGACTTTGCTCAGACATCATGCTCTCCAGGAAGATTTCTCTGAATCCCTGGATTGGACTAAGGGCTGCTTCTTTATGCTCCCAATAGTACCCTTTACATACCTCAAATATAGTCTTAAAGTAGCATATTCCAAATTAAATAGGTATGGATCTGTCACCCCCCGCACCACCACCATCAAGCTCCTTAAGTTCCAAAGTCACCTCATTTCCATTGAGAAACGCACTTGAACTGGGATGTAATGACAGCGCTTTCTGGTGGTAAGGGTTTTTAGACAGAAGACCAGTGATCAAGATGCAGCTGGTGCCCTTCCTTGGGTCCTAGAAACACGGGACTGGGTATCACCTCACTGGGCTGGGTTTGGCATCCAAAAAGGCAGGTGCGCGGACGGACAGGACCACCTGACAAAGTACCTTCCAGCTCTGGGCCTCCGATTCTAACCCATTGGTTTCCTTGAGTCAAATTTCTCAGAGGACTCCAAAGTCACATCCCAGAGCTAAGGAGCAGCCTTAGCCCTGGGAGGAAAGAGAAGAAAGGCCCATGCATGATCCAGCAGACCTGGCTCCTGAAGTTCTTCCAAAACTGGAATTCAGCTGAGGAAAGCCGAGCTACCCCTCGCTAACCACCGTCCCCAGGCGCCTGGCCAGGACTCCACCAGACTGCCTGTCAGACGTGCAGAGAAGGAGGGCCAGCCTGCTGACAGATCCCGTGCCCGGGGCCACACTGGCAGCTCTCCCTCCAACAGGCTCATGCTCTGCTCGCTCTGATGCTGCAGGATCCAAGGTGAGGAGGGGGACAAGCAGCAGCTCCCACAAGACCAGGAGAGCCACCCCCGAAGGTGGACTGAAGGTACAGAGAGGCAGCCAGGCGCAGGGGAAAATACAGAAGTCAGGAGCAACATTCCCAACAACCTGGAGCTAGAGCGAGCTGGCTTCCCCGAAGAACTCAAGCCCCAAATTTCAGTTTCTGGGACGGGTGGGGATACATAAAGTATTTTAGGAATCAAGAGTCTCATGTTTCCTGCCTCTCCCTCCCCTTCCCCAATTCAGCTCCCTCTCCACCAGCCTATGCTGGGTTGACAAATTAGAAATTGCTCTGTTCCCTTAGTCTCAAGGACTCCTAGAGATTCTGGAAAAAAATTCATGTAGGTCCCAGGAAAGAGGTGGGGTGGTGAGGGCCTGGGTCTGTGCAGCCCATCCAGGAAGAGAGAGCTGGGGCCAGTTCTACAGTGTCGCACAATTCCAGGGGGCAGCACACACTGGAGTCTATGGGAGGGCCCCCCTCTGACCACAGCAAAGAGAACCATGAGAATGGCACCCCCTGGAGCTGCACACCTTGGTGGCGCTGGCTGCATTCTCTTCTCAGGTCCTTCTTTCAGAGAGCAGGTGCAAATCGTCCGAGAGACCCCTTTGAACCAGGTTCCCTTTATCACCCGCAAGCACTCACCGTCTACACCTCCCCTCTTTCTCTGCTTCACCGTTTGAAGGGAAGATGCAAGCACTTCGCCTCTAACTACTTCAGCCGGAATGTCTAAAGAACTGGGACATTTTCCTATATAAACACGACGCCATTAGCACACCCACAACATTTAAGGTTGACACAGTAATATGATCTAATGCACAGTCCACATTAGAATGCTCGCAATTGTCATCTGGGAAGTTTTTCGAATGTACAGATTCCCAGCCCCTCTTCTGGAGGGTCTGACTCAGGAGGGTGAATCCCTGAACTCTGATCATTTCAAAGCCTCCCAAGCAATTCAGACACGCCACCAGGTTGGACCCTTCAGACCACAGTTTTGGAACTGCCAGGAAGATAAGAGGCAAGTGGGGGAAAGGGACCCCACCAAGCCCCAGGGAGCCAGCTGGTGACGGAAGAGGGCGTGTTTCTGGGTAAGCAGGTGGGTGCCAGGGTCTGAGCAGCACCAGGCACCGAATACTTCACAGGGCCACCAAAGGATGGCTGAAGGCCAGCGGGGGAGGCAACGGGGTCAGAGCAGAGCCACACAATGGTCTGGAGTCAAAGGGCGGAGAGAAAGGAGAGGACACTCCCATCAGTGAGCTGGCTCTGCTCAGTCCCTGTGCCAGAGAGGGTGGGGTCCCAGGGGCCAGCAGTGATCCCAGCTGTGGGCAGAGAGGGCTTCCTGCTGCCCGGCAGGAGGGCGCCTTTTCAGAACGGCTCTGCTCAGCCTGACAGGTCTGGGTCATCTCCTCCCACCCAGACCCGCAGAACTGAATCCTGATGGCCACCAAGTACCAGCCACATGGCAGGCGCCACGCTCCTCCTCGAAGCATTCAGATGACCACAGCACAGTTCCAGGGAGCTTACCATCCAGCCAAGGTGACAAGCATACCCATAAATAATTCAATCCCCCCCCTTCGGGCACAAAGCAGGGAAGTACCACATGTCTTGGCCCCTCTTCATTGGCAGGGAACATGGAGAGCTGTCAAACAAGATGGTCTCATGCCCCCAGCCTTGGGCAGCCCACCTTTTAGTAGTTTTTAATAAGGGAAGCGGAGTCAGTTCTAGGACTACCTAGGAAGGGACCTTCAGCACCTCCTCTCAGAACGAAATGGGTCAAGGAGTTAGAGACCATTCATTCAAACCCTTTGGCTTCCAGAATTTTGTCTTCAGAGGACCCCTGCCCCATTCCACTCCCCAACACCCACACTTACCCACACCCAAAATCCCACTGGCTTTGCAGCCAGGGACCCATCCCCCACTCCTTGCTCCATACACCTGCTGCCCCACCAACCCACCCACCGCACCCCGCCACCAGAGGCTCAGCTCTAGCAGGGAAGGTTAGCATGCCCTGTGTCAGGAAGCCAACGGGAAGGTGTATCTGAAAGGTCAACTCCCTGTCTCAAACAGATACCCATCTGACCCCGGCTTCAGCATTGAAAACCTATAGGTTGTGCACAGCTCTGCAAGCTTCTTTGATGTCAGGCCCATCGCTGAATCACATGCACCAACAAGGTCTTTTTCTTATCTATGTTCCCTCTCTGTGGCTATCACTTAGTTCCAAGTGTGGGAAGACAGAAAACAACTGTCTGTGCTTTCTTCCTACTCACCTAGTCCCTCTCTAGCATCTTCTTGGCCAAATTAAAGCAGTCCCATGTGGTTCAGTCTTTGCTACTGGAACTTAACTCTCCATATCTGGACTCCCTGGGCCTACCCTGGACATTCCACTCATTTGAAGCCCAAGTTGATATCAGAGTTAGTAGAGGGCTCTCTGGGTCCTAGGAGCTCAGAGACAGATGCTAGAAGCCTGTGTGACATGACTAGGTAGAGCTGGGTTCACATTCACAGCCCGAAAGTCCTCAATCCCAGCTCAGAAACCATGTGTGCAGTGGTTCTGTACACACACACACACACACACACACACACACACATACCCAGAAGCCCTGAAAATCACAAATCCTACCACAAACCCTGCAGATTCAGGACTTGAGTAAGAGGAAAGTCAGGGATGGAAGAGTTCAGGCAGCTCGTGGCTTCTTTCAAAACTTTCCTTCCTAGAGCTGGCGATGTAGATCAGACAGCGGGAGCTGGCAGTGAGCTGAGTGGAACCCCTGGCAAAGAGGGAAGAAAGGTCTTGGCAGCGTGTGGCTCTCTAATCCAGGAACCATGCCGGGAGCCAGAGCAGCCACATCGCCTCTCTGTCTGGTCTGTACTTCCTGCTCCGCACCCCCCCCACCTGCCCTGGGCCACAGCAGCCCATAGAACCAGCCCCTTCTAGTTCTGATCATCTGGGTTCCCTGCAAGCAGCATGGTGGTTAAGAATTACCCTTCCAGCTTCCTTGGCCCTCCAGAGAAAGGCAGTGGGACAGGATGGGGGTGGGGGAAGGGGCTCCCGGGATGACCTTCCCTTGCCAATCTTGGTCTCCAGCGGAGGGGATTCCTAAGGAAATCTCTTTACAGACAAATCTCTTTACACCAGCCCATCCTGTGTCAGAAAAATCACCCCAACATTTCCAAACACCAACATCTAAGAAATCTTAATCTCTCTGAGGGCATGGGAGACCCCATGAAGTATAAAGGAAGCCCCTCTGGGAGGAGGATGTAAGAAAGTGGGTGAAGTGGGGGATGGGCACACAGCAGCCCTCATAGCCTTTGCCTCCCTCCTCAGCTCTGCTACACAGCGCCATTGGCTTCTCGAAAACCGAGGCCTCCCGCAAGGCCTGTGCTGTGCCCTGTCACCACCAGCTCCATCTCCAGTCCAGCTTCCCCAGCTCGTGTCCTTTGGAATGCAGTTCCCCAGGATTCCTGTGTGGGCTGGGGAAACTCCCTGGAGGCGGCCAGCCCATTAAACAGAATCCAGAAAGCAGGTCACAGCTGTTCCCATCCAGCCATGGCACCAAAGGGAGAACAGAACATACCGGAGTTTCTGCTCTGCCTGGAGGACTCACGGAGGGAAGAGATGAGAGGCAGTGTGGGGCCAACTCACTGCTCCCGTGCTCGAGCCCCAAGTCCTCACGAGCCTCAAGGTCTCATGGGCTGGGTGGGGCTAACCCATCAGGGTCTGCAAAGAAGGACCGAGCAGCTCTTCAATCATGGCCCAAGCCCATGGCAAGGGGAGAGGGTGTATCTTGGGGTAACTGCAGACACACTGGACTAACTAGAGTGCACTGAATAATGCCAGTGGGACCTCCTCCCATCCTTGCTGGGGATCAGAGCTCTGAGTTTTAGGGAGCATTTCCAATGAATTCAATGCTAACATGCTTTGGTTGTTTTCTGGTAGCGACTTCTTAGACATCTGAAAGGCTCTCTCTCTTCTCCATGACAGGGTCCTCCTGTCTATTAGAGATGAGCAGACCGAAGCCCACTAGGGGTCAGTGACGCTGCCCTGGGTCTCACACTGGAGCTGCAGCAAAGTGGGGGAAGGGTCCACAGACCCGATGTGGGGAACAATCCTGACCCCAGCCCTGCGCTGTCCCCCAACAAGTGCACACCTGGCCCAGATGAGCCAGAAGCCCAGGCTCCGGATGAGAAGGACCTGGAAAACTGGTCCCCAGGACGACCCTCCAGAGTGCAGAAAGGGGGTGCTCATGCACCGCAGCTCCCATGTGGTGGTGCTGTCTGTGGGAAGGCTGGGGGCAACCGCCTGTGAGCCCGTCGGAGAGAGCCAGGGGGCAGGGACAGGCTGTGTGGGCAGAGGGCTGTCGGCAGCTGAGAGCCACCTGCGTGGTTTGGAGGAGGGCAAAAGCAAGTCAAGCAGAAAAAGGCTGAGGAGCTGAAGACCAGGCCCCACACCATGCCCCGGGCAAGCTCCCTGCCCCCTCCCAGTAGGAAGGCTCTGCACACTCCACGAGCCCTGCCCACTGTCCCTCTGCCGCCACAGTCCCTAAACCAGCAATCGAAACATGTGATCTGATAGTAAAGAGTGTCTTCCGTCAGCGCTAACTCCCCAGATCGAGAAAGTCCCTGATAGACTACAGTCATTCTCAGGGACCTGAAGCCCCAGTAATCGTACAAACTGCACATACACCCACACTTTCCTTAACGTACCCCACACCCTCACACCCTTCCCCGTGCACCCTCCACATCGCCCGAGACCTACCTCTTCCATCTCCTCCCTCCCCACCCTACACACACACACACACCTTCCCCCCCACACCCACATGCACCCCACACTCTCCATGCCTACTCCATACCCCGCACACTTCCCACAACCCCCACACCCAACACAATTACCTACATCTGCCCCTGCACACCCCCCTACATTCCCACCCCTCCACACACACACCCCCTCGACTGTGCTCACTCCCTCAGCAGCTCCCTGAGGAGAAAGGAGAGGAAGCTGGCTTTGACACCACGAGGTCACAATCTTAGTGTCCCTGGCAAAGACATCTGAGAAGAGTAAACAGAAGGTTAAACCCGGAAGAAAAAGGGAAACAGGACCTTTTGGCTCCAGGGTGCAGCTTTGGGCCTTCCCCGTCCACATTCCAATACACTGGAGGCAGGCCTGCAGGGCACCAGGGAGCCAGAATGCCAGGGAAGGGGCTGTCAAGCAGGCCTTTGCCCAAAGGCCACCTAGCTTCTAGCAGGCCTCAGGGTTGGTCAGTTATTTCCTAAGTCAGGGCACATTGCAGAGGCCCTGGGGTCCCCACAGACCAGGATGGGAAAGGCAAGGGGCGCCCCTTTCAACCAGCCCCCATCTTACAGCTCAGAAACACACACACACACACACACACACACACACACACACACACACACACAGAAAACACCACCGAACATCTGATACTAATTTACACCCGGGTGTTAGAGGCCAAGGTGTTAGTCCCGCCCAGGGACATTGGACATTTGCATTTAAAAAGCAGAGTCTGAGGAGAGGAGTACCCAACCCAACCCATTCTGGAAGTGGTAAGGGAAATTTCTAGTGGCCTGGAAGGAATGATCCATTAAAAGGTAGGCGGGGTGGATCTCTGGTGCTGGCCGTGCCTCTTCAAGGCTTCCCTGGTCTCAGCGCCTGAGGCCTAGGCATCTCTTGCCCCCGTCCAGAGCACATGTCCCTCTCAGTGCAGCCCAGCAGGCAGCTTGTCTCTAAGTCATTGACCCCTCCAATCGCAGGCCTTGGCTATTGTCAGCCAAGATTGAGCCAGGCGGCCACCGCCACCAGGCATTTCCCGGTACCCACAAATTTCCACTCCACTTTTCCTGGTAACAGGCAGAAGGATATTCTGCTCAGGTTCAGCCAAGGACACTGAACCTAGAGAAAGACCAAGGATTCCATTTTACCTGGGTCAAAGGAGAAACCCCATAAGGAATGCAGGCCTAAGAGGAAACTAAGGTTGAAACCTTCCCCAAGATGGCCTCTCAGTGTTTAGAATCCCCAGACCATAGGGAAAGGGAAACACAGATGGGGGCCTGGGGAGGAGGCAGCAGGCAGTGTCCCGTGGTACCAGATCCCATCGGATCCCAGCCAGGTCTCCCCACATCAGTCTGGTCACCCCTGTCCTGGTGGTAGGCTCCAGTGCCCTCAGTCAGACCCATCTGCACTGACAGCCTAGTAAAGACTCCCCATGCCCTATTTCCCCACCAGCTGACTCTCAGGGCCTCAAAAGTCCTGGGTGCAGCTGGAGCCTCCTTCCTCCTCCCTGCTTTCTCTCTCTCCTCTTCCCACTCTGACTCAAGAGCCTCAGAAGCCTTCCCTGGTCAGTCCTTCCAATTTCTCCTCACTTCTATCCTTCATGTCTCCTTAACACTCTGATGCTGTGTGACACAACAGATGGAAATGGTGACTCTGGTGTCTGGGACACAAGAACAGCACATCTGCCTTAAATGGCATTGAAACAATTTTCATCTGTGTGGAGGGGTCAAGAAGACTTATTCTCTAAGCAGGAAGTGACCTAGGGGGTGGGGGAGTAGGGCAAGGAATCATGGCAATTCTTTTTGGTATTGCATCTGATGCCTTTCTCCTACCTCCTATGCCCCACTCGGCCCAGGAAGGTCCCAAGGGAGACAGAGGTGTCCATAAGACAGAGCCCCAGTCTACACCGGCAGAGGGGTGGACCAGCTGCCGACCTGGCACAGGGTGGCACACCCCCATCCCACCATTCCCATCTTTATGGGGCTTTGCCCATGTGATCCTCACTCAGGGTCCAATGTCGGAGGCCATTCTCAGTAGGGATTAGCTGACATCGCTTGTAGCTGGGTAAGTGTAGCCAGGGTGTGACCGTGTGTACAGGCCTATCGGGGCTGACATTCCACAGGCACCTTACAGAAATACCACTCCGAAGTATGTAAACACCATTACAGTCTGTCAAGTTAGTTCCCCCAGGACAGTTCCGCTGTCATGACTGGAGTGGAGGTATCTTACTTTGTTTGGGTGAAAGGGAGAGAGGAGAAGGGGGGCAGGGCTGGGGGGAGAGGCTGGGGGAATATGAGCAGCACAGAAATAGAAGGAAAGAAGGAGATCTGTTGTTCCCCTCCGCGATTTTGTGCCAGGTATTGTCTTCTTTAATCCTCACAACAATCCTCCCACATGGATATTAATATCCTTATTTAATGGATGAGGGAAGTAGAAAACAGGAAGGGGACTGTGTAATTTACCCAAGGTCACACAACTAGTAGATGGTAGAATCAGGAATTCAATCGAAACTTGTTTGAGGCCAAAATTCATAGTGTTTTTCCCATCCCACAGAATGGGCCCCGGGTACATCCCATTTTACCGAAAGTGCAAGCTGACACTGGGGATTAATTACCCCAATACAATTCCGCACTCTCCCCCGACACCCCAAAACACTTCTTCACCTCCCAAGCCACTCAAAAGCAAGCAAATAATAAACAAGCAAAAACCAAAAGACAACCCACCATTTTGCAGATAAGAGGACCAATGACCAATTGTCCAAATGCGGGAAGAGGAGTGGGAGATAATAGGCTTTCAGTTATAGAATGAGTAAGTCATGGGAGTAGAGGGCACAGGGAATCTAGGCAATGGTATTGTACTTGCGTGGTGGGTGACAGATGGTAGCTACACTTGTGGTAAGCACAGCCTAACATATAGAAAAGTTGAATCCCTATGTTGTACACCTGAAACTAATGTCACATCATGTGTCACCTATACTCAAAAAAAAAAAAAAATTAAAAAGTGAGAGAGAAAGAGAGAGAACACCAATGACCAGAGGGCAGAAATGACTTGTCTGGAGTCACACAGCTAGTCAGTGGCAGAAATGGGACTAGAAACTAGAGGCAGGTCCCAGACTCCCACTCCAGTGCTCCTTCTAGACTGAGCCACAACAGTCTACCTCCAGGGAAGGAAATCCCCTGGAACAGGACTTCCTGTTCCAATCTCTCTGAAATTGGTCCATTCCTTTCCAAGCTTTGGATTACTTTCCTTGAGTGAAATAACCTACTGAAAGCACATATTAGGCACCAAAAATTATTATTCTTTCTCTTACCTGAACAAGTGAAACAGTCTTCTAACAAGGTCTGTCTCCTCGCTGACATCTAAAGCATCTGTGCTCCACTGCCAACCTTGCAGCAATGGCTCTGTTCGTGTCATCCTTCTGAGGAAAAGGTTTCTGTCTCTCCCCTTCGTTATCAGACATTCAAGCCTCCCCACACTGAGTCCCAGCCCAGTTCCCTGCATGTCCCCCAAATGTTGGTGGTTATTAATCATTCCCCAGGGCCACGACTTTTCTCACAAATCTTCAGTCATGCTACTGCCTTCTGGAATATTCTCTGCCTTGCCCTCTACAAGTGCCTGCTCTTATAGTTGAGCCTTCTCTCATCTCCTATGACTGAAAGTGACTTTTGCTCTCTTTTGAACATCTCGAAACATATACAGCATTTATATTGTTGCATTATGTCTACTACTGATTAGAATAAAAATAATTTTTATCCATGTAGGTGATTTATAGTTACAAAACACTTTCACAGACATAAGCCCATTCATCTAAGAATAAAAATGACCTCTTATTTATCTTTGCTTTCCCCACGATGCTCAGCAGTGTTTTACAACCAGGGACACAGCTGTTAAATATGGTCTTCAGAAGGTGGTCGGGCCAACCCAGAGGAGAACATTTAACCCCTCCCTGCTGTAGGATCAGAGATTCTGAATGAGGAAGGCAAAGCTGTAGTTGATTTTTCCAGGTTGATACCCCATAGCATTTATTAGACTCTCAGAGTCTAGAGGCCCCAAAATATTAAGCACCATGGTCCTGGCTTCTATACCTCTCTGAAATGCTGCCTGCGATTACACCAGCTCTTGGAGCAGCTGTGCGGCAACTGCCTCAGAGAGCTGAGAGGATTACCCCACTCCACAGCGGGGTACTTGCAGTTTCTGGAGTACAATATGGTTACTTCAAGGTCATGGACCATACCGAATTTAAGTTTGCATCCCTATAACAAAATTGTAACAACCACCATTTATTAAGCCCTTCCGAGGTATCAGGCAGTGTTCTAGATAGTTCCTTAATGAACTCATTTCATTTTTACCACAGCCTTTTTTCCCCCTGCTACTATTATGTTCCCCGCGTTACAAATGAGGAAACAGAAGCACAGAGAAATTAAGTAACTTTCCCAAGATCAAACAACCAGTACGTGGGAGAGCCAGGCTTTGAACCCACAGAATCTGGCTCCAAAGCCACACTCTTGACTATATACTGAATTTATACCGCCTTTCAGTTGATGAATCAATGAATATTAAGAATGAAGGAACAGAGGCACTGAAGATGTTTTTTGTTGGAGGAAGATAACCAACCATTAATTAACTCACTTTTTGCCTCTACCCTATGTTACCTGTAGGACTATCCCAAGAGTCTTTTTCAAACTTTCCCTAAGTTCAGCCAGGGTTTGTCTATGAGGAATTCCCTGATCTACCAGTATAGAATCCCTACCAGCAAAATAAAGCAGCTTGATTTAATTTATTCTTAGCGAACGAAGTTCTCCCAGAACACAAACTCCAGAACGACAGGGACTGTTTTCTTCACTCCTGTGCACTGGGGAGAGCATCAGGTACATCGAGAATAAACGATAAAATGCAAACTCCTTCAATGGCTCTGGCCAGAATACTACTTTCACCTCACCTGCTTTGCCTTTCACTTCGTCCCCAGCCCAATTTCTACTCATTGTTCTGATCTCGGCTAACGCTGAATTTCTTCCAGGAAGTCTGACCACCCCACATGCCCCACTTATAAGTTTCCAAAGCATCCCATACACCCCCACCCACACACTCACCCCACAGCCTATTTACTTGTCTGTATTCCCCACTCGACTGTAAGTTCTGGAAGGCTCTCTGTCCTCATCACTGAAAGCACTGAAAGTCATTAGTAAGCCCTCAAAAACATCTGTTGAATGAATGAATGAGTTCTTTTTAAACATTATCTGAAAGACTTATCTCCCTTTGTGACCATAGCTTCTTCCACAGACGACTTTGAGAACAACCCTTTCTGTTGTCAACAGACTCTTGGGGAAACCCCATCTCATTCAGAACTTGGGCCTCATCCACACTTTTCTCTCAGAGGTCCCTTACAGGGGAGCACCGAAGGAAGAAACGCGGGTGCTGGACGTTATCCTGACCTGGATTCAAACTTCGGTTCTTCTGTAATTATCTTCGGCATGTTTCTTCATCTTTGTTTGAATCAAACCTAATCGAAATCTCAGCTCTCCCACTGATAAAGGGGGAAGACACAGTTTCATCATTACAGTTTCCTCCAAGGTTAGGGGAAGGTGAAAGTAATGTCTGAAAGGTCACAGTGGACAACACCTGAGACTAATATAATACTGTATGTTAACTAACTGGAATTAAAATAAAAACCTAAGGGGGAAAAAAAGAACAAAACCTAAAAAGAAAAAGAGAGAAGAAAGAAACGAAAAAGCTCCCAGTGGACAGACCCTCCATGCTGCTGGCTATCCTTCATCACACGCCCTTGCCTTTCTTGGTACTTCACCTTTCGCTCAGGAGGCTCCTCTTCGCCTTGTGTGCCAGAACCATATGCAACAGTGTCATCACAATTGCACTTCAGAAGATTTGCCAACCCTCTGGAACCACTCTACCTTTCAAAGTCTCTTGTCAGGGAATTATATCTATCCTTTCTATTAAAAAAAAAAAAAATCTGCCTTCTCGGAGTCTAGAGTGGAAACGTGAAATCCTGGCCCTAATATTTTGGAGGTGAATAATATAGATGTGTTCTCCCAGCTTCCCATAATACCCAATTTGCAAACAATCTCTCCTCTTTGGGTCAGAATTAAACACACTCTAATGGTGCTCCTTATCAGTTTAACCTCCTTGGTTCACTCTTAGGAAGACAGAATGGCATGGAGAATCAGGAACATGGTGGACGCTCTGCTTCCAGCAAAGACAGGCTCTCCAGAGATGTCTCAACAGTGGAAGAGCCCCATCATTACACTCACCTGCGTTCTGGATTCCTCTGAGACCTGAGACAAGAAAGGCTCCTACCGATCTCTTCCTCCTAGCAAGGCATGCTGTAGCATTTCCTCAAAATGCAATCTTCTTGGTTCTTTCCTCTTTTCTCCTCACCCTATGTCTTCTGGTTTGCTGCCAAGGGTACCAACTACACTAAGATAGAAAGAAGAACTTGGCTGGAGAGGATGCCTCCACGCAAGCTTATTCCTGGTGGGCCTGGGCTTAGCCAGGCATGGGGCATGGGCAACCAGCCATGTTGAGTAGAGCAGCTCTCATTCCTGACACCCACCTCCATTCGGAGAGGAGACAGGGAGAGGGGATGAAGTAGAATCCAGACTCTGGGACAGGACCCTCAGGAGCAGAGACTTAGGACACACAAAGCATGGTAGGAAGAAATGCTGAGAAGGAAAGAAAGCACGGCTGCCCAGGGGATCGATCTCACAGCGACGAGGGTTGGTTGGCTGGAGAGAGAGAAAGGTGTAGGAAGAAGAGAACTGAACAGTGTTTTCAGGAAGAAATAGAGGCAGGAGTGATAAAGTGTAGGTGAAAGAAAAATATTTTCTGAAGAGGCAGATGATCTCTGGCTCCTCTTGGAAATACGACGGAGCCTCAGCTGGGTGAGACTTCCCGCGGGAAGTATTCCAAAAGAGGAAGGAGTGAATTGCTAGACTCCTTCAGGCACAGGTTCTGTGTTCTGCCTCAGGAATACTAAGAACCTCTTTCCTCTTCCTTCTCCTGACCTGGAGGGCCTCCGCCCCGAAGCACAAACCGTGTCTTCCGTGTCCTTCATGTCTTTAGCCAACATAGAAATTTGGGGTGAGTGAATGCCATCACCCGTGCTCTGAAAGAATTCCCCAACGATGGGGTCACTGGCAGGGTCTGTGCACGATTCTGACGTGCCAAAGATAGGTCCTGTCACTGGTCATATTGTCATCTAGGGGGCAAGGGTAAAGTCCCAACACCGCTAGTCACTGTGTGACCTTGGCAGAGTCACTTCTCAGGGAAATGCTCCCCAAAGTCCTCTCCTGTTCTAAAGCCTTATGTGGTCATAGAATATGCAAGAAAAACAGTCTCCTACGTTTCATTTTATAAAACAGACACGAAATAAAGCAGATAGAAATACTAAACCAAAAGATTTGCTTCAATTTCCCAGAGGAGCCCAAGTCCCAAACCTATTAATGTTGACCAGAAGGTAGCAAAATTACTTGATTCGATTACCCCCAGTCTTCTCCTTACACTGAGGTAGGGATATGAACGGGAAAGCAGAGGAAGGCCGGTAAGGCAGGAACCCAAGGAATTCACATACATGTGCCTTGACCCCCCCCCCAAATACCTGGGAATTAAGGATGTGTTATCGGGGGGCCCTGCCCTTGAGAACTTTATTATCTAAGGAATGTCCCAGTCTGGTGACTTGTCATGGGTGTTCAAGTCAGGGAATCCAGTATGAATGAATTCTATAACTCTGCTACCGCTTTCCATTCTCCCAAGACCCGATATCATCCTTATAGTGGCACTGAGGTTATGAGCACAGGGTCTGGAGTGAAACAGCCTGCTTTAAATCCCTCCTCTGTCATTTACTAGCTGACTGACATCAGTAAATGTTAGCTATTATATTATTTGCCAGCTCAGCACTACCCTGTTTATGGACAGTAGCCTGCCTTTGGGGGGTACTTGTTTTCCGACTTCTATACAGATATCATTAAGCAGTGTCTCCTTCTCTCCTAGCTCCCATCCTGCCAACTCTTTTAACACACACACCACCCCCCGCAAAAAACAGAAGTCACCCAAGAAATAGGTACCTTGGTATTGGCACATCACGCTTCCCTTGTCCTATGTTCCAGAACATTCTCTATTCCGTCCCTTTCTCCCACCCCTTTCCCAACCCCCACCAGCTCTCCCTCCCTTGTTGTTACCAAGGCTAAACTCAGGGTGAGTAACACACGTTGGTATAGTACTCTGCAGTTTCCAGAGTGCTTTCACACACACGATTTTACTCAGTTCATGGTAAGCAGTGTATTTCATCCTTAAAGCAATCTTGCGAGCCAAGGGTATTTCCCCCCCATTTTACAGATATGCAAACTAAGTCCTAGGTTCATAAGCTGTCTATGCTCACACAGCTGGAAATCAGTCACACCGGGACTCAAAGCCAAGCCTCCTGACCCCAAATCCACCCACTATTTTCTCTACTACTCCGCATTATCACGTCCAAGTTCACATCGTGGGAGCATGAGGAGCCTGAAGTTTACGGCCAGCCACAAACCCTTCAAAGGGAACACAGTTCTCTCATTTTTCTCCCTGCTGGCTGTGGCAGGGCTTGTCCAGGCTGAAGGACCATACACACGAGGTACCTGCAAAGTGTCAGGCCAGGTGCGGTGAGGAACCGGAGAGGGGACCCAAGGCCCACAAGGCTGTGCGGTGTCTGCTAGAGGGCCACTAGGTCATGGCAAAGACCAAAAGCATTCCAGGTCACTGGGCCATGCCATAGGAGCACCCCAGAGAAAATCCTGAGGCCCCAGATTCACTAAACCTTCCTCAACCCCGCACACCGTGAGCCTCCCTCACTGATGTGTCCAGGGACAGGAAAATGCACAAGCTCCCTTCTGGCCAGGGCTGAGAGCTTGATCAAATTCAGACACACACACACACCCATGCACACTCAGCAGTAAACTCAGAGCCATGGAAATCAAACCTTGATTTCCCAAAGGCCAAAGGAGAAGCAGCCACAGCCTCAGCCCAGGGCTCCGGCTCACAGCCACCAGCTCCTCAGATGCTAGATGCCAGGCAGAACTATAAAATGTGCCTCTACTTAATTTTTCCATGGACACAACCCCAGATGGGACTGCCAGGCTCTGGAGCAGATGCAGTTCTGAAGCCTCATAACCTCTCTGCTGTAGGATGCACAGCTGGACTTGGGGAAGGAGGAATATTTGGGGATCAGGTTTGCCACCCCCCTGGAACGTTTCTCTCCCAGTATCTTTCCAAGGCCCCGTGTGGCAGGGGAGTAAGTTTTCATTCAGCAACTGATACAGGGTTGGAATTCAGTGCAAATTGCTTACATCTGCTTGGCCACATCCCAGACAGTCAGGTAGTTTGGAGAGAGAAGGAGGGGCAGTGTTGGCCCCTTTCTGGAAGCCCGGATAGCTGTCTGCTCAGGAATCTGGTGCCATGCTGGGACCAGCCAGCCCAGGGTACAAAATTCCCCAAGGGAATTGAGGGGGAGAAACAAACACACACACACACACACACACCAGGGCAGGAGACAATGGAGATTCCATCCCAGGCATGGCTGGTGGGACTGGGACAGGGAAGCCACAAAGACCCCGCAAGGGGGTGAGGACGGAGGCAGAGAAGGTTGGCCTGAAGGAGCAGGAGCAATGGCAGATTCCTCACACAGCACACCCCTCAGCCAACCAGGGTGTGTGCACTAACCTACCTCATATATTTGGTAATCTCTTCTCACAGCCCAGGAGCTTGCCAAGCCCCTTGGCTCCCCACCCTACCCCACCCCAGCTTGGCAGCGTCCCCTGGGCTTCCTGCTGCTGCGATTGCTCCCCAACATCAAAGCCGCCGCTGTCGGGAGCAGAACGCGAGAGACAAGTACCAGCCAGGAGAGCAGCGCCTCCCCGAAGGGCCCGGAAACTCAGGCCTGAGGGTCCCTCTCTCCCCCTCAAGCTTCTCCTGGTGCTGCGGTACCTTATAAGGCAGAAGCCAAGTCTGCCCTCCGTCTGGCTAAAAAAAAAAAAAATGTATATATTCCCCAGGCTAGATGCTGACTTTTCACCCACTGCAAGAGAAAGCACCCCCCACCCCCCACTCCGGGGCAGGTTTTGCTTTTTATTTCTTATCTCAAACCCCCAACCAGGGGTTGGTTCCGATCGCCTTGCAGCTGGGAGCCAGGAAGTGTGTTGAGAGGGAAAGGAGCGGGAAGGGGGTGCCCGGGGGCCCGAGACGCCCCGAAACTGCTGGGGCGGGGTGGCGGCGGGAGTCGGCAACCTGCAGGGCGCCGCGGACTGGAGCCCTCGCTGCCACCGCGTCCGCGGCTCGGCCGGCCGCCGGGAACCCGCGGCTCCTTCCATTGTTGCACCTCGGCTGTTGCCATGTTGGAGGGAGAGCCCGTTGACCTCCGCTCCCTCCAGTCGGCGGGCCATCTGCAGACCCCGGGGCGGGCGCTCGCGGCCCGGGCCGCGTCCTACCTGTGCTCGCTGCGGGCTTCCCTGCGAGACCCGACGTGGCGTGTGCTCCGCGACGCGGGCTGCCGGCTCCGCAGCCCCAGGCGTCCCCGGCACCCGGGCGCGCCGGCCGCGCACCGCCCGCTCCCAGGCCGCTCCCCTCTCCGCGCCGCACGCCGCGAGCGCCGGCCCTGGGCCCCCACCCCGGGGCGGCGGGGAAGGCAGGAAAGGGCGCGGGACCGGCTCCCGGGGGCGCGGGGGAGCCCTCCGGGCCACGAGCGTGCGCGAGCCCGCAGAGTCAGGCCACCCCGGGTGAGACAATAGCGGGAGCAGCGGGCGGGAGCGGAGAAGCCATCTCCCGGACACCCGGCGCACTGCACGGCGACGCGAGGCGCGGCCAGCCCCGGCCTGGACAGGCAGCCACCCGGCCGCCCGCTCCAGCCCGCAGCGCCCAGTCGGCGGCGAGCGCGAGGGCGGGGCGGGCCCCGGAACCCCGACCGCCCTCCACCTCTCCCTCCCGCCGCCCGCCTCCCGCCTCCCTCCCTCCGCCGCCGCTCGCTCGCTCCCTCCCCCTCCCCGCAGGGGCGCGGGGGAGAGCGGTGCGCGGGCGTCCGATTGTGCTCGGGAACAGGCAGCCGGCGCTGCCGCTTCCCACTTGGGTGAGGTTTCTGCAGATGGTCGTTACTTTTCCCTGCGGGAACCCCTTTGCTCGGTGTCAGATGAATGCCAGCTCGTTCTGCTGAGAAGGAACCACTGACGGTTCGAGGACTTTCCCCCTGCGTTATTAGGATTGCGACGCCGGCAAAAGCCCCTACCTTGAGGGCGGAGGTGGGGTAGGGGGGGAAGCTGTCTCGGCGCTGAGCACTCAACCGTGTTGGTGTTTCTGTCCGCCCGAGTGCCTCGTCCGACCTGAACCCCAGAGAATAGCAATCCTGAGGGGGAGGGGTGGTAGAGGGTCCTCCAAGCCAACTATGGTAGGGAAAAAACCCACTTCGTTCATTCAGTAGGTTATGTTTAAGATTTTTGACTCTAAGTGCTTTTTTTGACCAGCGGTCTCTAGAAGAATTTTCCTAAAGGCTCCACCCCCCCCAAAAAAAACAACCACCAAGAATTGGCCAGCCCCTCATTAGCATTTGCTTTGCATAGTAACTAAAATCTCTGGTCTCAAAGTACAATTTCCTCAAAACTTGAATTTGTTCTCCCCCCAGGGCCCTCCTTCCTTTCTGCGGGTCTGTGAGGGTCAACACTCGGTTCCCAGCCTCCCTGCCCTGCAATTCCTCTTCAGGTATCGGGGTCTCCAGGCTCGCAGCCTCCGTCCGAAGCCTGGGACTCCCCAGCCAGGGTTCCCATCGAAACGTCTGCCAACCTACCCCTTTCCTGGTCTCAAGAAAATGTTTGTTAAAATGCTACTATTTCAGTCTGTTTAGGGTTTACTAGAGTTAAAAAATGTCAGAGAGGCCTTTTTAATAAGATATGGGACCTCTACAATTTACTCATTAATACAAAATTGTGCAAAAAGCCAACACACTTCCTAGATTTATAAAGTTATAGAATTTGCAGAGACTCCAAAGCTCAGTAAAAGGATATTTATTAGGAAGGAAATTTGACTAACCTGAAGAAGTCCTACAGGGGGAGAAAGCAATATAAAAAACAAGTTCCCAATTCAGAAGGATTTCTTGGGATATTGTTTTGTTCTCGTATAAGATGAAATCTGAGTGACTGTGAAGGACCCCTAATTGCAGGCACCCCTGAGTGAGACAATAGGAGGAGAAGCTCATGAGAGGGGAGACCCAAGCCTGTGTTTCTTCTCTCTGCCCTCTGCCATGTGACCTTGGGTAGCATCAGTAATAATATCAACTTCAATTACTGCTCGGCGCTCTTGTGAAGAGCAAATGAGAGAATGTACGTGGACCATTCTGATGACTCTGGACAGAATGCTCTGTACATGGTTGATAATGGAGACGTGATCCTATTTCTAATCCTCGAGAGCCACAGGAGATAAAAACACGCATTTGTTCGCTCACTCGCCACTTGTTCACAGTACAAATGTTTGTGTCCTTTACTGGGGGCCTGTCATCAGGCTAAGCTCAGAGGCCTGAGAGAACAGAGTGGCCTGGGGGCCCTCAGTATGTCTGTTGCCAGAGTGAAAATTTCTCAAGTGGAGCGCTAACAGGAAACAAGCCCGGGTCACTGGGTTGAACATCTAATCAAAGGCTCTATAATGCACTTTGGTAGGGAGAAAAAGTTTCCTTATAAGAGAACCCAGGGCATGCCCAGAAGTTTAGATTTTGTCCCGCAGGTGACAGAGAACCCAGGTGTGGACAAGTGGAACTGGGAGTTATATGATCAGAAAAACCTGGCATATGACATAGGAGGATTTGGAAGATGCACTGTGTGTCTTCCCATGGTCCCTGCAGGCTCAGTCTTGGCCCTCTGGCTACCGAGTAGGGGGCGGAGGGGGGGGGAGACACTGGGAGCCCTGGCAGAAGATTGGAAGGAAGAAGGTTGAATAGGTCTGGATATTTGCTTCTCAGGATTTCCCTCTCTTTGGAGTCCCTGTGGGCTGGCTGCCACCTTCAACCAAAGTTCATAGCTCCCTCTGGGCAGTCCCCTCTCCGCAGCCCCCCCTTCTCAATTCAGATATCTGAGAGTGGAAGCTTGCTTTCCTGCTGGCCCCAACGTGCGGCACACTCTTGCTGTGGCTTTCCTTTACCCTGCTGACCCTGTGTAAATTGTCTCTTCAAATTGGAGTGTGCCATTTGCTTCCTGCCACGTTGGGGGTACAGGCCAAGAGCTCACAGAGGACATGGCTACATTCAGAGTGCAAGATCAGAGAATCTCAAAACTGTGCCAGGGCTGTAGCAGTGAGGATGGAAAGGACAGATACAAGCAACGGTTAGGAAGTCAAATCAATCATATTTGATAATATATTGAATGTAGGCAGTGGGAAGAGGGATCTAGAATCATGTCCCCTTGATGCCTTTAGGAATTAGTGGCAGGACATGCCATGCACCAAGTGGGGGACTATGGACTACAGTAAGACAGGACCCAGGTGTTGGGGGAGCAAACATGAGTTTCATTTTGGACATGTTGAGTTTGAGGTAGCTGTGGAATGTTTAGGTGAGGACGTCTACAAACTAAAGTCAGAACAGAGATGTGGACAAGTGAGGGCAATTTTGGGCTCTTCAGATTATGGATGGTTGGTGAAGCTGTGGGCATGCGTGAGATCACCCAGTTGGGTGTACAGAGAAAGAGCCCTGCCAAAGAGATTGAGAAGAAACAACCAAGTTGGTAGGGAAAACCCGTGACCACAGGGTATCAGAAAGGAGGGTAGGAGGAAGTGTCAGGAAAGTGACCAGAACCCAAGTGTGGCAGGGATAGCCAGGAGGGCAGGGCTGGAAAGTGCCCTTTGGATTGGCAGGAGAATCACTGGGACCAGTGGTGTGAGAACAGTCACAGTTAAATCCACAGGCTCCAGTGGCTTAAGGAATAAAAGAGACACACGAAGACACTGAAGCTTCTTTCTAGAAGCTTGGCAATTAAGGGAAAGGAGAAATACAAGGCAGTGGATGGGGGATGAGGAGTGCAGGATGGAGGGGAAGATTTTTGTTACGGCTTTCCTTTCTCAGAAGGGAAGGGCTTAAATATGCTCAAATGTTGAGGGGGAAGACCAAGGAGATAGATGACTGATGAAAATTGTCCCAGAGGAAATAGGATCTGGACACACCAGGGGGGAGGGGGTGGGGTTGCCTGGGTATCTGCGAGAAAGGGCCAAGGAGCAGATCCTCTCTTAGACTGGTAAACATAGAGGTTAGGAGTTAACTGGTTGTTACTTGATGGTCTGTAAGCAATCTCCTGAAAGAGAAGGGGTCAAGCTGGGCTCGAGGACTTAAGGAAAGTGGATAAGTTTAAAATAGCCACCAAAAGGAATGAGAATGATAGCTTCGTAGAGAGAGAAATGGAATCATCAGCAGAGTCGAGGATGTGGCTGGAATCAGATATTCTGATATGTAGTGGAGGTGGTGGTAATATTTTCCTCATTTTCTTCTGCAGCATTGGGAAGCCCAGGTGTAGAATGTTGAATCGGGGCTGGGGGTGGCGTGTTGCAGAATTGGTACAGCTGGAGGGTAAAGGGGAAAGAGAGTTTCTGACAAAAGAAGAGGTGACCAACGAGGGACACGAAGCTGGAGAAAGGCCGTGAATCTTGAGGAAGGGGGTCAAGGGCCTGGCTACCTCTATTCTTGCTCCCCTCTGGTCTCTTCCCCAACACCCTAGCCAGAATGATCTTTCTAAAGCAGACATCTGCTTCCCTTGCTTAATTAACATCAAGTAGCCCAGAAGCCCTGTGAGGGCAGGGATTCTTTAGTTTGTTTTTTTTCTTTAGTTTTTAGACTTCTGTGTTCCCAGAGCCTGGAACAGTGTCTAGCACATAGCATGTGCTCAATAAAATTTGTTGAATGAATGAATGAATGGATATCTCCATTTAACTCTTGGATGAAGCTCAAACTCTTCAAGAAAGTCAACAAGGCCTCTCATAATCTGGCCCTTGCTTTTCACTCTAGCCTTAGGGGACAGAGACTTTGTCTTGTTCATCCTTGTATCCTTAAAACAGCACCTACCAGGGGCGCCTGGGTAGCGCAGTCATTAAAGCGTCTGCCTTCGGCTCAGGGCGTGATCCCGGCATACGGGGATCGAGTCCCACATCGGGCTCCTCCGCTATGAGCCTGCTTCTTCCTCTCCCATTCCCCTGCTGTGTTCCCTCTCTCGCTGGCTGTCTCTGTCACATAAATAAATAAAATATAAAAAAAATAAAACAGCACCTACCATATCAGGGGCATTTAATAAATGTGGATTGAATGAATAACTCTCTCTCATTCCAGTGCAAACTCTATGTTGTTTCTGGAATACATGCAATTCTTACCTAGGGGTCATTCTACAAGCTCTTCTCTCTTCCTACTCTTGGAAAGGGCATCCTACCCCCCCAACCCCACCTCTGTTGCCCTTCCCTTTATGTGGCTGTCTTTCTACATGGTAGGCAGAATAATGCCCCCCCCCCGCCGAAGGAGGAGATGCCTGCTTCCCAATACCTGAAACGTGTAAATATATTATTTTACATGGCAAAAGGATTGTGCAGATGGGATTTAGTTAAAGACTGTGAGATGGGGAGATTAGCCTGGATTACCCAGGTGAGCCCAATCTAATCACACTGCTCTGTAAAAGCACAATTATGTTCCCCAGCTGAAGTCAGAGGGAGATGTGGTGATGGAAGAATGGTAAGAAGGATACAACACTGCTGGTTTTTAAGTCGGAGGATTGAGGTCCTGAGCCAAGGAATGTGAACAGCTTCTAGAAACTGGCAAAGGCAAGGAAACAGATCCTCTCCTGGAGCCTTCAGAAAGGAACACGGCCCTGTTGATACACTGATTTCAGCCCAATCCATGTTAGGCTTCTGATTACAGAACCGTAAGATAGTAGTAAACTTTTAATCCACCAAATGTGTGGTAAATTGTTACAGCAGCAATAGTAGACTAATACACCCTACAATTAGCTTTCTAGGAAGCTTCCCTAGAGTGCCTCCTGAGGATGTCTAAACACACTTGAGAGATGCCTGGGTTGTAACACTAATCACAGAGTGTTGAAATTACTTGTTTGATTTTTTTCCTGGATTGGGGGAAAGGACAGAAGAGGAGGGTAATTAGACTATAAGCTCCTTCGAGACAAGGCAATCTGTGTTGGGTTTACCTTTGAATTTCTAGAACTAATTCATTGCCTAATCCAAAGCTGGTGTTCAGTAAATATTGGTGAATTGTGTGAATGAATGAGGACCTGGTTATTAGGGAGCAGGCGGTTGAAATGAATGAGAGGAGAGGGTGAGTAAATCTGTGTTCTCTCAGGGCTCTGCTCTGGGCTAGGGTTTATCTGTAAAACAACTTTAAGCTAAAATTGCAAAAGGCAATGCTTGCACTATTTTCATTTAAAAATCCTTCAGTAGACTTTCCTAAAAAAAAATCCAAATATTTTTGAAAGGTGAATAGATGTTGGAAGTCGGGTAGGGGAGCTCTGTAAATATTTGGTGGTCAGATTGACTTCTTCAATCTCATTGAATCCCACTGGCCTTGACACAGTCCTTCTCTTATACCTTTTCAATGACCCAGGACATTTGAGGGCTACCTGGTTCAGGGAATATTTATGCCAGTGTCTGAGCTCTTGATGCTGTCCAAGACTGTTGGGCTGCTACCTTCCCTGTATTCTCAGAGAGGAGAGGGGTGGGAGCACCTACCAGAACCCAGGCTGCTCTCAGTTTGGAGTTATTAGGGCCAAAACACCAGAGGAGACTTCTCCAAACAACTTCTCTGTACCATGCATCTCCCTGCTGCCTCGTAATGGTCTCAACTCCAAAGACTCTATACAGCGATGATGGAAGACTGGGTCCTTGCATAGGCAGCTACACTTGGCATTGGTTTGGGAAGCCCTGGGAAAGCCTCCCCAAATTAAACCTTTCCTGCTGGCTTAAATTAAATTCCACCATTAGAGATGTGCTATCTGGCTCTTCAATACAATTGTATCCAATTCACAACTATCCACGTGCTTTCCCTGCCATGCACCACTGTGGGACTCTCAGGATGAGGAAGACAAGACCTCACCATGCAAGTAGGTGCCCCCAGGTCCTCGTGGAAACAGTTTGCACTCCAAGGTGTAACTGCTTAAGCTAGTGCTTTCCAGCTGTAAGCAGAGGACTAAGTCAGGGTCCAGGTAACAAATGGTGTCACTAAGGGGGCAAGAAGGTGGGAGAACGGCAAGACCTCTCTTGCTCCACAACTTTCCCAGCTCTGATACAGAATCAATGGTGATCTTCAAAGACAGAGGAGTCTTGCGAAGGGGTGTGTGTGTGGGGGGGGTGTAAAAAGTATCCCTTTACAAATTAGTGGGGGAACACCTGAGACTAATATAACACCATATGTTAGCTACACTAAATTAAAATAAAAACAATTTAAAAGGGATCAATTAGTGGGGGAAATGACGCTTAAGAAATGTGGGGCGGGGTCCCCAATATAGAATCTGTGAGTTTAGACTGCCCTCTAGCGGGAGAATTAAGTTAGACAGTCTACGGGAAGTGAGAAGCTTGAAGCAGCACTCCAGGGTTAGCACTAAATACGGTACAAGATAGCCTTCCCCGCTGGTGTGTGTAATGCAACGTGAGGAAAAGCGGATTCAGTTCCTGCTACCTCAGGTGGGAACTTTGCAATGTTAACAAGCCAAACTTTCGATTCAACTTTCAAATTTTGCCGTTGCCTATACGATATAATTGTTCTCCTTGGCCTGAGATACTGGTCAGCTGTCTCCAGTCTGGCACGTCCTGTGTCTACCTCCCTCGACCCAAGCCACACTAGCCTATTCACCATCCTTCAGAGCCAATTTACCCTCCCCACTTTTCTTCTGGGCTTACTGTTTTCCTTCCCACTGTGCCTAGTTTACTGTTGTGGAAAGAGTAGGTACTCAATAAGCAAGTTGAGGGGTCAATCTCATTCAGTCTGTTCAACTTTAAACAGCAGGTTTATTATCCTGAAGGAAAGGCAATACCATGTAAGACAACCACTGGGCGGGGGAAAAAAACCCGTCAAGGCCCCTCTGTTCTTTCCCCTTCAGGGAGTCTGGACAGATACCATTTCCCTTCCTTAAAAGAAAGTTAGGTATAATGTATTTCATAAAAACAGAGCAAGAAATTTTCCTTAACACAGTGGGTGCTCAAGAAATGTCTGAATAAGCAAATGACAAATGTCTGGTGGCTCGTTACAATTTACTCTGTACACCTCTGACAGTCACTTTTATAAATTCAACTCTGACCATGCGTTTTTCTTGCTGAAAGCTCGAGGGCCCCCATCCTCATTTTATAACCACGGCCTTTCAGTCCAGGCTCATCTCCTGCCATGCTGTCCTTGATTCTTATGACTGCATTCATTACTTTGTTAAAGTGGTTTGCTTAAGCGTCTGCCTTCTTTCCTAGGCTGCAAGGGAGATCGTGTCCTATTTATCTTCTCCTCTAGAGCTAGCCCAGGACCTAAGCCATAATAGATGATCAATAAATGTTTGTTCAGTTAAATCATTCCTTCCTGTTGCATTTTGAGTCTGTTCCTTCTAATCTTATTCGCAGTGGGGAAAGTAATGGCGCGGTAAGACTTTAGATTTAGAAGGTATCTTACAGGACAACCAATCGATTCCCTCATTTTATAGATGTGGAAACCCAGGCCTGCTCAGGATCACATAATTTGTTGGTCTTTGTTCTAAAAGAATCAGACAATTGTAGGAAAGAAATCCCTCCAACTGAGGCTGAGCTGTTTTGTTGTTCATTGTGTTCAGAAACCTCAAGTTCCCAGAAATAAAAAATGAATTCCCTTATCAGTTTTCGAAATTTCATAATCCTGTGTTCCCCACCCTCTGCGTCAGGGTTGATGAAACTGATTTTAGCAAAGACGAGGCCAATCTGGAGGCTTTTGTTCTAAATTCTTCATGTTGCTCCCACGGGTGCACACTAATACTGCTTGAAGAGGGCTACTCTTGTGAGCCTGACCGGAAAACTGCAACTTGCCTGGTAGGCGGGGAAAGGCAAAACTTCGATCAAAACCTAAATTAAAAGTCTAAGCTCATTTTCTCTCTATCTAATACTTGGACCCACCTTCCCACCATTACTTTTTATCGTCTTATATTAGCTCCTCTATTCATGAATCAAATGCGTCTTTCCTTCTTTTGTGCTGAGGAATGCTTATCTAACAGCTACATCATCTAGTGAATGGAAATGTATTTTTCATTAAGGGGAAAGATACTGTAATCTGGTTCTGCAGAGTAACTAAAATTAAGAGGTCCTACCAGCGAAGTGATAGATAGGAGACAGAAGAATTGTAAGAAAAAGAGGTCGCAACTCTATGTCTGGAAGTTTGATGTTGGTTGCCTTGTCTTGTAAGCTATTACTGTTTCGTTTCAGTTTTGTAGATATTGGCAATTGAGCAAACATGAAATATGAGACAACTTGAAGAACACGTATCTTAAGTAAATGGAGAAAAAGATAGAAAAGCGAACGTTTTTCTTTATCGTGTCAGAAAATGTACTTTAAATGTATTTCACTGGAGAAGTAACTTATTAGAATTATATCAAGTAAATAGAAGAGCAACCCCTTCTAAGAGCGCCCGGATAGCTCAGTCGGTAGAGCATCAGACTTTTAATCTGAGGGTCCAGGGTTCGAGTCCCCGTTCGGGCGTGTGTGGCTTTTGCCCCTTACTTACATTACTAAGTATCACCATACGAAATTCTTGTCATGAAACGTGCTTCCACTTCAAATTAAATTCATTTTTTCATTGCTTTTAGAATATGCAAGGTAAATGTGTTCTCAGGGAAGAAAAAAAACTGCGCAAAATCACTCAATTTCTTGGCAAATATGGAGGTTTTTGCACTGTGGTTTCCCATTGAGACGGAATTTCTTTCTCAGCTTGTTAATAATTGAAGAAAAAAATAAACGTGAAAGTTAAAGCAAAGCGCCCGAACAGGGACTTGAACCCTGGACCCTCAGATTAAAAGTCTGATGCTCTACCGACTGAGCTATCCGGGCTCTCACAAGAGACAGCTTCTACTATAATACCTTACATAAGAATAAAGAACCTTGTGTAATCGATTTCTTTCACCTGTATTTTGTGAAACTGTTTTAGACCCGAGAAAGCTCAGGATCCCTGCAACAAAGAGAAACAGAAAAACTAAATCGTGCACTTTTCTCTAGCGTTAGCAGCTACTTCAGAATTGCGAGGTATTTATATGCCCAATAACCATTATTACGTAGGCTTCTTTGATTTGTAATCTCTCTCCAGGATTAAGAGGACGCGAGGTATACCACTTTTGAAGCATAGTGGCATCAGATCTATTTTACTATTGATAATAGGGTGGCTATCAGTTCTAAAACCGACCCAACAAAAAGAGTTTAAGAGAGAATATAAATAAACTGCTCGGAAACTGCTGGATTGAACTGCGTAGTTTGGAGTGGGAGAAAGGACCCTGCAGAGGGACGGTGTGATTGTCCTGTATGCCCCTTGAAGACATCCAAGTAATTTTTAAGTGACGCAAACCCTGGAGGAAGTCACCAGCCGTGACCCCCGGGGGCAGAAGCCCTGCAAGCCAGAGAGTCAGGAAAGTTAAATGTGCCGGCAGAGATTTCATTGATCAGAGCACTGGAGGCTCTTCTCTTCCACAGCCATCAGCAACCTGAGCGCTGCCTTCTGCTACAGAGCTGGCCTTGAGAGTCACGCACCATGGGGCTTAGGGTGGGACTTTAAAGAATTTCTGTTAGCTGATGTTGCTCTCCCTTCATTCCATCTGCTTAACTCCAACGCTTTAGGAATGATTGTTCTGGCCCAGAAATTTCACTTGCAGGAATTTGTCCTAAAGAAATAATCAGGGATGTATAAAAAGATTTGATTACAGGAAAGATCGTCGTGGCATTTTAACTGGAAAATACTGCAGTTGACATAATGGCTATACAAATTATGGTACAGCCTTAACACGTGGAATATTATGTAGCTAATTAATAATCACGTTATAGAAGAATACAACTTGGGAAAAATTGCAAACTATTGTTAAGTTAGGACATATTTCAAAGCAATTTTTAAAAAAGGTGCATATATGTACATTGAAAAACTGAAAGGATGAATGTTTCTACATAAAGCCTGGGTTCTGAATTTAGGTGCCCCTGTTTGAAACCTTACTTCCAAAAACAGACAAACAAAAAACAACCTCACTTCCACCGTGTGTTCTTGAGCAGGCTACTTCTCCGTGTCTCCGGACAAGAGAAACTGTGAGAGTTCCTAAGATAGTTTATATAAATTGTTTAGAATGGTGTCTGACAAGAAATAAGCAATCATGAAGTCACAGAAAGACAATGGCAAAGACGTAACAAGCACAGACTACAGATTCTGCTCTTTCTAGCATTCTAACACTATCTACACTTCAACACTTCAAATAGTTTTAACAATTATTTTCTTATCGAGGTATAATTGACATATAACATTAGTTTCAGGTGCACAGCATAACGATTCCACATTTGTATACATTGCAAAATGATCACTACAATAAGTCTAGTAAATGTGTCACCACACACGGTAACAAGTTTTTTTTCTTATGTTGAGAATTTTCAAGATCTACTCTCTTAGCAACTTTCAAATATGCATTATAGCATTATTAACTATAGTGACCGTGCTGTATATAAGGCTTAACATATTTGACTGGACTGGGGGGAGATGCAGAGAATTTTGAAAGCTGACCATATTGAGTAAATTCCAGACAAAAAGAATCACTTTATCCCCTGAGTAACGGGGAATTATTAAAAGTTTGGCTCATTTATGTTTCGATTTCTCACTCAAAGGGGCACACATTAGATTTGTTTCATTCGTGCTACAATAAAAACAATGACAAGGACCACCACATCAAATATTCTCTGTAAGAATCACATTTCCAGAATTAATCATCTGTCCAGAGCTAATGGTAAAATGGTTTCTAAAATTAGCAGATGTGCAGACAGGATGCTTAGTCATTAAGTTAGGCATATTAGAATGCCTTTCCTTTGCTCAAAACTCTTTGATTCTCCCCTACTACTTTATTCAGTGACACATGGAACTTTTTATAACAGCATTCAAAATCCTCCACAATCTGGCCCCGGCTGACTTTGCTGGCATCCCATACCCATCCCAATAAAAATATAATGCAAACCACAGTTGTTATTTAAAATTTTCTAGTAGCCACAACAAAAAAAGTAAAAAGAAACAGAAGGAATTATTTTTAATTATATATTTTATTCAACCCAATATATCCAAAATGTCATCCTTTTGATATGTAATCAATATAAAACATTATTAATGAGATACTTTACAGTATTTTTTTTCCTAAGTCTTTTTTTTTTTTAATGGTGGCACTAGGGCTTATTAAACCGTGCCTTAGTATAGGCCCTGCGGCTTGCCCACAGTGCTCCTGATGTATAAAGCCTGGATGTTCTGCCAATTCTTCTTGAACAATGATGCTAAGTGCATGTTGTACATGAGCTCATCATCTGTCATCTTCATGTGGCCAATGGTCCCTGCCAGACACAGCACCTTCCTCATCTGGAATTTGATGGTGGACTTCACTTCATCCACTTTGGCCACCATGTTCTCGTTGTGGGTCAGTAAGCAGGAGAACTTGCTAGCCTTACTCAGGCCTGGCCCAGGATGCATGGGATCTGCTTGATCAGAGATTCTGAAGCCAAAAAGGCATCATACTTCTTGGCCAGCTTCTTCTTCTTTTTTTTTTTTTTTTAAAGATTTTATTTATTTATTTTGACAGAGAGAGACAGCCAGCGAGAGAGGGAACACAAGCAGGGGAGTGGTAGAGGAAGAAGCAGGCTCCCAGCGGAGGAGCCCAATGTGGGACTCCATCCTGGAATGCCAGGATCACGCCCTAAGCTGAAGGCAGCCGCCTAACGACTGCACTACGCAGGCGCCCTCTTGGCCAGCTTCTTGACTAATTTTCTATTCTTGTTGAGTTTCTTCAGCACCTCAATGTCCATGTGGGGAATACACAGCCTAGGACTCATCACAGTGCGGCTGGTCCCTCAAAACACATACGGAGAACTTGGGGTGGGGAGTGGCCTTCAGCCTGACGGTGCCCGAGAAGCACTTGTTCTTGTAATGGTCATCGTTCTTTAGGCTGATCTGCAGCTCCACCGGCTCCAGAAACTTCCGGCGCTTGCCCTGGTTCCCCTGCAGGACTTCCCGCCCTGCCTCGTACGGGGTATCTCGGGGATCTGCTGCTCATGGTTCCTCGAGCCGCATTAACTGGAAAAAAGCCCTCCTAAGTTTTCGAATCTCAATTTGGACTAGCCACATTTCAAGCCACGTGTGGCAGGTGGATATTATATTGGACAGTGCATTCAATACCGTGCCAATCTTTTACTCAGTAACCAACACTTTGATCAAAGTAGATTCTTTTCAGTTTTAAGACCGTCTCTTCTAAATTCCTCATCTCTTTCCTCTCCCCATTATTTGTGTCATGTTTCTTCAAATGAACTTCTCCCATTTCTGCCTCTTGAAATCCTATTCATTTTTTAAGGTCCCACTCAAATGATTCTTTTTCTACAAAACCTTCAATGATTATGTTAAATAGGAAGGAAAGATTAATTCAAGAGACTATAGATAGGCTCACATTCAGCTTATAGATTCAGTAATAGAGCCATACATTTATTTTTCAAATGGAAAAAATAAAATTGGATCTCCATGTTGTCACATGCACAAAAATCAATTGCAGATGAATTAAAGGCCTAAATGAGAAAAGTGAATCTTTAGAACTTTTAGGAGAAAGTATATGAGAGTAACTTTATGACCTCAAAACAGGGAGAATCTTCTAAATGAAAAAGAAAAGAAAGTGAAACATAAAATAATTAATAAATCTGACTTCATTTTAAAAACTGTTCATCAAAAGACATTAAAAAAGTGAAAACAAGTTATAGATTTGAAGATCTGTGATACATATAATCAAGAAGGATTAATATCCCATACAGAACTCCTACAAATCACTGAGGAAAAGACAAACCAATAGAAAAGTGGGCAAAAGATATGGACAGGCAATTCACAGGTGAGTAACCATGGTCAATGAATATGGAAAAATGCTCAACCTTACTAATAATCATGGACCACCATGTAAATCAAACCACCATGAGAAATTCTCACGTGTATCAGATTGGTTTTTTTTTAAATAATCTGACAATAACAAGGATTGGCAAAGATGTGGAGCCACAGAATTTTTTTCTTTTTATTGCTGCACTTCTACTTTATTCATTTTTTTAAATTTAAAATTTGTTAGTTAACATATAGTATAATATTGGTTTCAGGAGTAGAATTCAGTGGTCCATTACTTACATACAACACCCAGTGCTCATCACATCACGTGCCCTCTTTAACCCATCACCATCTAGCCTACCTACCCCCCATCAACCCTCAGTTTGTTCTCTAACATTAAGAGTCTCTTATGGCTTATTTTCCTCTCTCGTTCTTTTCCTTTTCCCCCTTCCCATATGTTCATCTGTTTTCTTTCTTAAATTCCACATGAGTGAAATCATACGATATTTGTCTTTCTCTGACCAACTTATTTCACTTAGCATAATACACTCTAGCTTCATCCAATTTGTTGCAAATGGCAAGATCTCATTATTTTTGATGGGCGAATAGCATTCCCGTGTGTGTGTGTGTGTGTGTGTGTCTGTGTGTGTGTCTGTGTGTGTAGGATCACATCTTCTTTATCCATCCGTCAGTTGACGGACATTTGGGCTCTTTCCATAGTTTGGCTATTGTCGAGAATGTGAGCAATAGCATCTTATACACATCCACCAGGAGTGTCTACTTCTACGACCACGTTGGAGAGCACTGTGCTATGATCTGATAGTGCTGACGATGTTTTGGACCCACTAATTCTACTCCCTAGAGTGCACAAAGTACAAAAGTGTCTATAGCAGCACTGTTTGTAGCAGGAAACAATTGGAAACACCTAAGTATTTATCAAAGGAGATGAATAAAAAATTGTGGCGCATTCATTACCGTTAAGTGCTGAATTGTGTGCCCCCCCATCTCCAGATTACAATGTTGAAGTCCTAACCCCTGAGCACCTTAGAACGTGACTCTATTTGGAGGCAGGCCTTTTACAGGGGTGATTAAGATAAAATGAAGTCATACAGATGGACCCTAATCCATTATGGCTGGTGTCCTTATAAGAAGAGATTAGGACACAGACAACCTACCAGCCAAGGGGTGAGGACAAAACAAGAAGGCAGCCATGTGCAAGCCAAGGAGAGATATCAGAAGAAACCAAATTTGCCAATACTTTGATCTTGTACTTCTAGCACCCAGAACTGTGAGAAAACAAATTCTATTGTTTAAGTGACCCAGTCTGTGGTATCTTGTGATGGCAGCCCTAGAAAAGCGTAATTACTATATAACAATTAATTACACAATTCAATATATTACTATACAACACTACTGAACAATATTGAAAATTAACTATACATGATTTGACATTGTGGAACTTCACAATGATCAGCAAACATGCAAGTTGCAGTAGAATACACACAGTTTGATGCCATTTATAAAAATCTTAAAAGCACAAAATATTTTTAAGGAATATACACATATATAAATCCTAAAATCTAAAGAGGTGCACAGCAGAGGTAAATACCAAATATAGAAGAGTTCCCTTTAGAGTTGAAGGAGGGAGATGCCATAGGAGAATGGACTATAGGAAACTTTTTTTGTAATAGGTAAAGTATTGCTTTTAGGAAGAGTGGTGGGGAAAAGGAGATCATATTCTTCTTTATACCTTTTTGTATGTGTGAAGTAGTTCATTATGATTTTTTAAGAAAGGCTATAGATCAATAACATTGACTTCTAGTTCCTTTAGAACTCCAAGGGGCTCTAGAAAAATCATCTGATTTAGCCATTTTATTTACAGACTGGGAAACTGAAGAACTGTGTAACTTTCTGGTTTCTAGAAATAGCTAGACTAAACCCAGATTTCCTGTCTCTTTATTAAACGATTTTTGAGTACAGTTCCTAGAGAAGGAAGTGGTGATCACTGAGTTATGAGCTTGTTAAGCTAATTTCATTTTCTTTTTTGGTAAGTTTACTTGATGAGGAGAAGAAATGTTCTAGTTATGTTTTATTTTCATTAGAGCAAGTCATTTGATGAAGTTTTATGAACTCCTTGGGGAAGGATAGTGAAATGTTGCCAGATATTAGGTAGGATCATTAGAGGTTTAAGAACAACATTTGAAGATGAATGATTAATCACGAATCAGTGTCAACCATGAGGGGAAAAACTCTATTCTTAACCATGTCCTATTCAACATATTTATCAAGACTTTCGATAAAGACAAATTAAATATGTTGATCAAAATTTTGCAAAATGCAAAAGTAAACGAGCTAATCTCTCTCAACCTTCCAGGCAAGGTTAATTGCACTTACCACACTCTCTTTATCTGGACTGACTTTTCCACTAGACACATTCCAGGAGTTTGCTTTGGAGTCTTCTAGGTTGATGCTTGGCACACAGTAGGTGTTCAACAAATGTTTGTTGATCTTAAAATGAGTTGCTGGAGAGGATCATAATTCCAAGAGTCCGGAAGACAGGAGGAAGAGGCCTAAACTAACTGGATACTATTTTAAAGGTACAAATCACTATTAGGGAATTTTAAAAAACTACACCAAAATTAATTGCACAAAAAAGAGAGGAGAAACAGTTGAGAGTGGTTCACCTAAAAAAGCCCCTCCCCTCTATTTTTTGAGAGAGGTGGTTGCTGACTTCAGGCCCTTTCAGAGCAACTGTGAAAAAGGAATTAATTCTTCAGCTCATTTACAGAATCTAGATCTCTCAGCTATGCGGAAGGATATGCCAGAAATAGAGCAAGGTGCAATGTGCAAATTAAGGGAGGTCATCGCCCCATTTTATTTAACATGGGTCTGTACCCGGTCCTGGCAGCCACATTTTAAACAAGTTAAACAAGTACTTGTTCAGAACATGGTGACCAGGGTGGCTTGAAGCCACGTCAAGTAAGAAACAGTTGAAGGCTGTGTGGGGATTTTTAGTTTGCAGAAAAACAAGGGGCAGGGTTAGGGATGGAACATGGGAACTGTCTTCAAATGACTGAATAGTATTCATATTACGAAGAATGACTTCTTATTCTGTTCCCCCAAGTGTATAACTGAAACCACTAGAAATTGCAAAGTAACATACTTCAGCTCAGAAAATCCTCTAACATTTAGAATCGTTCTGAAATAAGATGAGGTACTTGGGAGGGATAAATACCATCTGGCACCGGCAGAGGTGGAACTCGGCCAAGCTGATTTGTTGCAGGTGCTTTTAAATTGGGACATCAGCTTGTTTGATCCAAAAAGCTCCACCTCCTGGTTCTTCGCACCTCTTTCCTCATTTACCACGTATCTTGAGTTATTCGTGTATATTCTAGTCCTCTCCCTCAATTAACGACAAGAGTAACATGCTGTTTGCCTTTTCCAGCCACAACCTCTGGAGAGTTAAGAGTAAGTTAACTTTGAGGAACAAAGGTAAGGGCGTTTTTCGGAAGAGCAAAAGGCTGCCTCTGGCTATGCCATTAGGTTTCTCCCTTCTTCGATTTTTTGATCTCCTAGGACACGGCTGTAAATACCATCAGACCCTACGAGTTCCTGAAACGTTTTCTCTAGAAACCTCACAACTCGGTCGTCCAGGACCTGCGACTCTCTCTCCGGACTGGGCTCTACTCTATGGCAGGAAGAGCTCAGCCTTTCCACCTCTCTAGCCCTCCAGTGGAGCCTCCGTGGTTTCCGGAGGCCTCACCGGAAGCCCTTCTACGGGATGGGTTCAGGAGGCCGGAAGTTGCGCCCTCACTACTCGCCGTTTCAAAATGCTGCTGAGGCCTTACGGCCTGTGACTGACTCCCCCTCCCCCCCCGTGCTCGGCGGGGGAGCGACTCTTGGAGCGGCCTTAAGGTGTGGCTCTTGCGTTTCGGCGGCCGGGTCCCCGGCGGCTGGGGGCAGGAGGTGGAGAGCGGGGAGCGGGCGGTGGCGCGGCCAGTTCGGCTGGCCTCCGAGCTGGGGCAGCGGGCGGGTGGAGCTTGAGGCATGGGTGGCGGCGTTGGGACGGTCGCGCCGGGCGGAAGAAGGGCTGGTGGGGGAAGGGTTATGCGTGAGGCCCCGCGGAAGGTAAAAATGGAGGTGGAGTGACGTGCTTGCTGCCGTTCGGCCATCAGGTTGCAAACCTGGAGTCGAAATGGTCGGTGGACGATGTTTAACTGGACCCAACCCTGGAAACCTGCTGAGGCCCTTTGGAGGAAAGAGGTGGCCAGAGAGGGAGGGGGGGAAGAATGACATTGATGTGTTTCAAGATTTGAAGGTAGTAACTTTCAGGGCTGCGCACCATCCGTGTCAGAGGCACATGAGTGCTTCTTTGAAGAGGGCTCATTTCTGGGCCACACCCAGACCCGCCCAAGCAGAACATCCGGAGATGGGGCTCGGGACTGTGTGTTTTAAACGGTACACCTTCCAGCTGATTCTTGTGCACCCCGGATTTTGAAAACCACTCTTTTAAAGCGACACCCGTATAACATGCTGTTGCTTTTTCCCGTCACCAGGAAAGCGCTGTGTTGGTTAGGAAGCCCCTCCACCCCGAACAGGTATCTGTCAAAGGTACTTGGTACTCTGGTGTTAAGTGTTCCTACATCTCAATTTAGGTTTTGTCTCTTCCCTCCTCGTACCTTCCTGACTCGAAAAGATAATTTAATTTAAAAATACTTATTTCACAATATTTTGTTTCACACAGTACTGGTCAGGATCACAAATTTGTGTAGTTTATAAAGAAACAGACGTGCGCCTGAAGTTAAAAAAAGGCACATAATACAGAAGTGTGTAAAGTTTAACTGTTCATTAACTCTAACCGGTTCTCTCCTCAGGCTAGCTACTATTAAGTGCTTGATAACATCCTTCCTTTTTCCTACAGTACTTATATTTTTAAACAACAGTGGGATCATTTTGTATGCATTGTTATGCACCTTAAGTTTTTTAGATAATATCAGGGACAGCTTTCCATCAAGTATACATATACTTTCTTTTAAACACTTGCCTAGTACTGCTTTAGAGGTCTGTACAGCAGTTTCATTAGCCATTTCCCGACTGATGGAGTTGTGGGTTTTTCCTGCCACATTGTTTTGCAAACTGTTGGGAGTATACTCTTGCTACAAACTTACCTGTGTAGGTGTGTAACAGATTTGGTAAGAACTAAACATCTGAATAGTAAAATAGTTTTCTTTTCTTTTCTTTTTTTTTTTTTAAGTTTTTATTACTCTCAAGTATGTAGCTGAAAGAGAATCAGACAGTAGTGTTTAGTAGAGGTCCTTAGGGCTTTAAACAATTACGAATGATTAGTTCTGCTAAATTCTGACAAGAAATTTTAATTTAATTAGTCTTAACACTCACAGTTGTCTTCAAAGGTAGAGATTTGAAGATGAAGTGTAGGAGTCTCTTGGACTGAGTGCAGGGTAAAAACCAGTCTTTCATCGTCACTGACAGATGAATAAACTGCTCTCTGATTTCAGTCCAGTAGAGGACACAAAAAATATAATGTGGTAAGTGGTAATAGAGGGGCTCTGGTGTCATCAGCTTCCCTTGGGGTGTCAGAAAGCCTTGACCAAGGAAGTGACTTTGGACCTAGGTAGAAGAATAAGAATTTTCAGTAGAAAGTAGATCACAGAAGAGGAGAAAGGACAGGTGCCTGATACTGTCTGAAATCCAAAGGCATTGTATTTCAAACTTTTTCAACCATGACCCCCAGTAAAAAATAAGTTTTATATTGTGACCCAGTACGCATAGGAGGGGGGAATGGTTAAGAACTTTGGCTCTGCAGCCAGAGTGCTTGGACCCTAAAACCATGATTTTTGGCAAGTTATCTTCCTCTGTGCCTCAGTTTCCCCTTTGAAAATGAGGACAATAATATATCTACCTAATAGGATCTCTGTAAGGATTGAATGAGTTATTGCAAAAAAATTATTGCTTTAAAGAGTGCCTGATACAAAGGTGCTTAACTGTGTTGTGTTGGCTATTTTCAATAACAGAAACAGGTTCCTCAGAACAAAACTTACCTTTGTTATTTTCTTTTCTGTTCTGTTCTATTTCATTAATGGAGGGGAGCAGTTAAGATTCACTGGGGTACAACTTATAGTTTGAAAAACTTGGTACTAAAAACACCTGGCAGGTAAGTGGTAAGAGGATTTGACACATTGAAGAAACTGAGTTCATCATTCGTCATGGTGGGGATTGAGTGGTGGAAGTGGAAACTTGGAGAAGAGTACCAAGCAGGAATGGAGACAGTAAGTTGGAGACCAATCATATAAGCTCATGCACACATGCCCAGTGAGGGGAGTGAGAGTCTGGAAGTGGAAGTGCCTCCTGAGTCAGCTCTACAGGCCCATGTGTGATAGTCCTTCACTCTTCAAATGCACTGAAAAACCAGGGTACTTTGGCCTGCCCTGCCTGGGATATCCCTAGTTCTGCTGTATTGTGGAATGAAGTGGTGGAATTGGCTTCTCTTTTCTTTTTTTTTTTTTTCTTATTAAAGATTTTATTTGTTTATTTGAGAGAGAGAGCCAAGAGGGAAGGGCAGAGGGAGAGGGCGAAGCCGACTCCCCACTGAGCAGGGAGCCAGACCTGGGGCTTGATCCCAGGGTCTTGGGATCATGATGAGCTGAAGGCAGATGCTTGACTGACTGAGCTACCCAGGTGCCCCATGGCTTCTCTGTCAATAAACAAATCTCTCTTGAGAAAGAGTCCTTTGGGTTATTTTATTTATTATTTTTTTAAGTTGAAATACAGTTAACACCCGACGTGACATTGATTTTAGGTGTACATGTAGTGATTTGACAGCCCTATACGTTAACCACAAGTGCAGCTACTGTCTGTCACCACACAACGCTAGTATAATACCATCGACAGTATTCCCTGTATTGTACCTTTTATCCTTGTGACTTACTCATTCCAAACCAGAAACTTGTATCTCCCACTCCACTTCACCCATTTTGCCTATCCATCCACCTCCTCCCTTCTGGCAACCGTCAGTTTGTTCCAGGGAGAGTTTTTTTGAAAGCAAAAAGAACTTTCTTCTCTCATTCATTTAAAAGTAGTCAAGTTCTTTTCAGCTTTTTTTAAAGCTTTTTAAAAATATTTATTTGAGAGAGAGCAGAGCTAGAGGACATGGGTGCAGGGGGGAGGAGCAGAGGCACAGGGAGAAGTAGACTCCTCACTGAGCAGGGAGCCAGATGCAGGGCTCAAACCCAGAACGCTGGGATCATGACCTGAGCTGAAGACAGACGCTTAACGACTGAGCCACCCAGGCGCCCCAATTTTTTCTCAGTTTTTTAATGAGATATTTTAAGGCATATCACAGATGTGTCATTTTACCTTTAAATATGTTAGGATGTATTTCTTATCAGGTCAGGATTTAAAAAAATTACCACAGTGCCTTTTTACTATGGTTAACAGTTTCTTAATATCTACTACCTAGTACATAATTAAAAATTTTATGATTGTTTAGAGATTTCTCTAAACAATTTTTATATTGTTAAGAGAAAAATGGCATTTACAGATGGTTTCTTTGAATCAGGACTTGAATGAACAAGGTCCACACGCTGTATTAAGTGTATGTTTTTTTAAGCCTCAATAATGGTCTCCCCACTTAACCATATTCCACCCCCTCCCCCCATCTGAGATCTTGTAGGATTTCCTGCATTCTGGGTTTGGCTAATTATTTGCTTTTGGTATTATTTATTCCTTTACCCTCCATTTTTCCTACGAGCAGGTAGTTAGCAATTAGATGTAGAAGCTTGGTTAGTTTTTTTTTTTTTTTTGTCAAGAATACTTCATAGGAGGTAGGAGGTTCTGGGTGCTTCCTCTTGCTTCACATCAGGAAGTACATGATGCGAATGACCGCCTTTTAGAGAGTTTTGTCAGTGGTCGAGTGTTCTCAGCCTTCTCCATGTGTTTTGAAGTTCCCCCTCCCCCAGCCTTTCACTTAATGGTTTATCATCTATTAATGATTGTTGAACTGATTATTTAACCTAAGACTAGAAGGTCTGGGATGAGTCAGTCTTGTGCAGACCTCATAGTGCTACAAATTAAGGAACAATGTGTGCAAAGGCCCTGAAGCAGGAAGTAAATGCTCTGAGAAACTAAAAGATCAGTGTGGTGAGGTGCAGGGAGCATGGAGAAGAACATGAAGTGCAAGAGGAAAGACTGGCAAGACTGGGGCTAGATTCTGTGTTTATCTTTAGAGCAGTAGCAAGCTTTAGAGCAGGGCTTGGCACTGTAGGAGTGGGTTTGTTTTTTTATTTTGTTTTTTTAATCCTCCTAGCTATAGTGTGGAATTCGGTTTGAAGGGGGTTAGAGAGACCAGTTCAGAGTCTATTTCAGTGATGCAGGGAATAATACTTTTGGTTTGGGGAAATAGTCATGGAGATGAAAAGAGGTGGATTTGAAAGATTTAGAAGTTAAAATTGGTTAGGTTTGATGATGTGATAATGGGGAGAGAGAGATAAGATGACTCCTCTAACTCTCTGGTTTTATTTGTTTATTCATTGGGACGCCTGGGTGTCTCAGTCGGTTAAGCATCTGCCTTTGGCTCAGGTCATGATCTCAGGATCCTGGGATCGAGTTCTGCATTGGGCTTGCTCAGTGGGAAGCCTGCTTCTCCCTCTGCCTACTGCTTCCCCTGCTTTTGCTCGCGTGCTCTGTGTCTCTCCGACAAATAAAGAAAACTGATTTATTTAGAGCGCACTCATGGGGTTGGGGGTGGATGGGTGGAGGGAGAGACCAAGCAGACTCCCTGCCCGGTGTGGAGCCTGACATGGAGCTCGACCTCACAACCCTGAGATCATGACCTGAGCTGAAATTAAGAGTCAGAGGCTTAACCGACTGAGCCACCCAGGTGCCCTCAACTTTCTGGTTTGAGCGACTGAATGTAACTGCTCACTGATAGCATAGTGGGAAAGAATAAGCTTTAGACTCGGGCAAGTTATTTGACTTCTTTTAGGCTCAGTTTCCTCTTTTAAGGAGCAAGTAAAATACCTAACCCTGCTGCATTCAAAAGAGACTACAAGTGGGAAAGGGACAAGATCTTGCTTTGGATTCGGAGCTTGTCAACTGACTTCATTTCTCACATACATCCTTGAACAGTGCCTTTGCTCATGTTTCCCCTCCCATTCTTTTCACTGTTCTCTCATTTTAAAATCCTTCCACTCCTGTCTCCATTCCCTCCCATTCCTCCTCTACCCTGCAATCAGATAACGTGTCCTTTTAACTTCCATAGCCCTTAAAGCAGTGTTTTTTTTATTTTTATTTTTATTTATTTTTATAGCACAACACTTTCTACCAGGTGTTAGAGCAAAGTAGGAAAACCTTACTGATGTTTAAATTCTTCAGCCCCCCCCAAGTGGTCAGTTCCTGTTCCTACCAAGATGCTGAATTAGCATGACTGCTGGTTCCCTCCCAAAATCATCCCTACAGGAATGGTAATAGGAAAATGGTGTGAGAAACAGATGGGTGATTGGGCTGTTTTGAACCTGTGTGTGTCTGCATGGGGAGGCGGTGTTTGGTCTGGGACAGAAGTCAACCAGGTGTGGCTTTAGGAGGATAAAACCAGGGGGAAGGCAACTGTTGGAATACTGCTCTAGTTTCTCCCCTGCCTCGTTACCTTGGAATTACCTTTTTCTATGCTTGTGACTCAGAGCCCTAGTCCAGCTGTCCTCAAGAGTGAATCAGGGCATTACAGAAGCGTATACTTGTGAGAAGCTGATGAAAAATAGGTGATGACCTTAAACATCACTTCTCTGTCTCTTACCTTCTAAGTCCTTAGTCTCCCCAGATCTTATCATAGTGCTTCTTCTTGGGGAACAAAGGATGAGTTTTTGATCTGGGTAGTGATTGAGTGGGGTGGAGAGTGATTGTGGTTTTCTGGTGCTTGGGGCTTTCTACTTTTGTACTTCTTGTTTTTTTTTTTTTTTTTAAGAGTTTATTTTTAAGTAATTTCCACACCTAACCGTGGGGCCTGAATTTATAACCCTGAGGTCAAGAGTCACATGCTCTTCTGGCTGAGCCAGCCAGGCACCCCTACTACTTGTTTTCTACCTAACTCCAGCTTACTGAGCTAATGTGGGCTGGAATCTGGTCTTGCCCCATATTCTTTGCCTGTCAGAGTATCTCCTATCCTCTAGGGAAAAATAACAAAGACTGTTGAAGAGCACAGGTATTTCAAGAGAAGAATAATGTATAAGTTTCTTTGGAACAGAAATAGTAAAACAGATGGACTTAGAGTTTAAAGTTAGACTGATAATTATCCTAAAAGAAACAGGGAACATCTTAAGAACTTGAAATGAGAATAAGCAGGGGCTGAGAGAACCAAGCCGAAATCGTAGGGTTGAAAAATGCAATGGATGCAATAGCAGAATGGATACAATTGAAGAATGAATTAGAACTCCAGATCGAGAAAATCTCCCAGAATAAAAAAATAAAGGATAAAAAGAAAATCTAAAGGAAAAACTGAAAGGTAAGGAAAATAAATGTAGAAGTACTCACATCTAAATCATAGGAATCTTTTTGTTAAATTTCATTTTCTTTTATTTTTTAAAGATTTTATTTTTAAGTAATCTCTACACCCAGTGTGGGGCTCGAACTCACAACACCGAGATTGGAAGTTGCACGCTCCACCAACTGAGCCAGCCAGGCACCCCTAAATAATAGGAGTTTTAAAAGTGAAAAGTAGGGGGCGCCTTACTGGCTCAGTTGGTGGAACATGTGACTCTTGATCTTCTGATCATGAGTTCAAGCCCCACGTTGGGCATGGAGCCTGCATTAAAAAAAAAAAAAAATGTAAAGGAGGACATGCTTGAAGAAATAATGGGAAAAATAATTCTCTTTTAGAATTAAAAGGGTGGGGGTGCCTGGGTGGCTCGGTCGGATAAGCATCTGAGTCTTGATTTCGGCCTAGGTCATGGTCTCAGGCTTGTGCTGGGTGGGGAGTCTTGAGATTCTTTCTCCCTCCCTCTGCCCCTCCCCCCACACTTTTGTGCTTTCTCTAAAATAAATAAATCTTTAAAAAAAAAATAAAGAATTAAAAAAAAGAATGTCCTCAGGGGGAAAGTTTCCTTAGAATGCTGAAGATGAGAAATCAGGAAAAACGTGCTTCCAGGAACATTATAGTGAAATTTAAGAGTAACAAAGCAAAAGGAGCCTCAGAGAGAACAGATTACAAGGAACAAACATTAAATTGACATCAGTTTCGACCAGCATCACTAAATGCAGGAAAACAAAAAAGTGTTTGTAGCGTTTTGAAGAGAAACTTAGGATTTTATACCCAACCACATTCAATTAAATAGGAGGGGATGATAAAAATATTCTCAGGTGTATGAAGTCTTGGAAGCCTTGCCATACAAAGACCCACATTGAGCCCAGTTCTGCCTGAAGTACTAAGAGATTGAAATCCAGGAAGTGTTACAAGAGATCTATGAAGTAAAGATGATTGTAATTCCTTGATATATTTTTTTAAAGATTTTATTTTATTTGACAGCAGCAAAGCACAAGCAGGGGGAGCAGCTGAGGGAGAGGGAGCAGCAGACTCCCCACTGAGCAGTGGGGCTTGATCCCAGGACCCCGGGATCATGACCCAAGCTGAAGGCAATTGCTTAACCAACTGAGCCACCCAGGCGCCCTTATTCCTTGATATTTATTGTAAAGGCTAAGGCCAAAAAAAGAAAAAAAATATATATATATATAAATATAAATATAAATAAATAAATAAATATCCTAGCATTTAAAGATATTTAAAGATATCATACTGAACCTCTTACTAGCGGAGAGACGGAGAAAGAATAAGAAAGGTAATAACATCTTAAGCATAGGAAGGATAGAACAAACTAGAATGCTATATCAGGGTGGTGGAAACATCCATATATACTAATTAGAGTGAATGGACTAAATTTACTAAAGATAAAAATGACAAATTGGATTAAAAAATTCAAAGTCCCAATACATGTTTTTTACAAGGGACACACCAAAAGTTTAAGGGCATGTAAAATAGAAAGTAAAAGATTGGGAAAATACATACCGGAATTAATAAAAGCTGGCATGACCTCACTAATATTAGATTAAATTTAAGCACTTGAGGACCGAATATCTTAATTGGATGGAAAGAATCACTATATAATGACAATCCCTGTATAATGACAGTATAATGACAATAATATTTCAGTTCAGCAAGAAGATATAGCAATTTAAAGCATGTATGCCTCTGATTGGAAGTCCTTAAAATAAATGATGCAAAACTGATAGAACTGCACTGGGATAAATGGGCAAATCCACCATTCTAGTGGGAGATTTCATTACATCTCTCAATTATTTATAGGTCAGACTAACAAATTAGTAGATATATAAGATTATAAAAAGCCAACAGGCTCAACATAATAACATAGACTTTTGCAAGCATACATTATAGAATTGATCACCAACTAGACCAGGTGAAAGCCTTAAAAATTTAAAAGAACAGGTTTTACAGAGAGGATATCTCCCAACAGTGCTGTTAAATTAGGAGTTAATCACAAAAATGTAGGTTTAGAAAATACAGTATGCATTGACATCGCTATCAAGCTCAGGGATTTAAAAAATTATGGAAATTGAAAAATACCTACAGCTGAATGATAAAAACTTTATATAGCAAAACCTGTGGGCTAGATTAAAAAATACTGCAGGGATGGCAGGGGGAAGGAATTTGTAACCTTAAATATTCAGATTAGAAGGGGTAAGCTGAATGTCCAACTTAAGAATTTGGGTAATGATCAACAGAATAAATTTTTTTAAAAGTAGAAGAGGTAATAAGAAAAGATGTTGTATCATGAATGGAAAGGAGATGCGTCTGTACACAGATTAAAAGAATATTATCAACTATATGCCAGTAATTTTGAAAACTTAGACAAACGGAAGAAGAAATAAAAAGCTTGAATAATCTAATATTTATTAAATTAAAATAGTGATTAAAAATCTTCCCACAAAACACCAAGTTTTATGTTTCAAAGGTGAATTCTACCAATCTTTCAAGGACCAGAGCATCTCAATTTTGTAGTTTGTTTTCCCCTGGCAGTAGAAAAATAGGGACTATTCAACAATTTATTCTATTAGGCCTGCTAGCCCTGACATCCAAACTAGACAAAAACTTGACCATGGAAAATTGTAGACCCATTTCACTCCCTAATATAGACTTTACAACCTAAACAAGGTAGCAGATCAGAACCAACAGTGTACAAAAAAGGATAATACCCCCAAACCAGGTTTGGTTTATCTCAGGTGTGTAAAGATTTAATTTTAGAAAATCCATAAATGAAATTCAAAAGGCACCACATTAATAGATTAAAAGAAAAAAATCTTTTTTTTTTTTTTAAGATTTTATTTATTTATTTGACAGAGATAGAGACAGCGAGAGAGGGAACACAGGCGGGGGGGTGGGAGAGGAAGAAGCAGGCTCCCAGTGGAGAAGCCCGATGCGGGGCTCGATCCCAGGCCTCTGGGATCACGCCCTGAGCCGAAGGCAGACGCTTAATGACTGAGCCACCCGGGCGCCCCTAAAAGAAAAAATCTTGATCATTTCAATAGATTCAGAAAGAATATTTTATAAAAACTACTTTTCCATGATATATTTTAAATTAATGAGGTTGAAAAGAAACCCTTCTAAACTGATAAAGAGTAACTGTTAAAGAACAACAAACATTACCAAAAAAACATACAGGGAAACATTAGGAGCACTTCTTTTAAAATCAGAGACAAAGATGCCCACTATCAGGTGTATTTGACATTGTGTTGATAGTCCTAAGCAGTAAAGTAAGACAGAAGAAATTAGAAGCGTAAGAATTAGAAAGGAGGGGTTAAGATTTCTCCTGACGATATAATCATTTACATAGAAAACAGAAGCATCTACAAACAGAAATAATTACATAACTTAGGTGACTGGATAGAAGACAAATGAAAGTCATTGTATTTCTGTATATAGGCAAAAGCAAAATCATAATGAAAAGGGAGGCATCACAGTAGTAGTAGAATGTCAACTTCAGAGGGGTGCCTGGGTGGCTCAGTCGTTAAGCATCTGCCTTTGGCTCAGGGCCTGATCCCGGGGTCCTGGGATCGAGCCCCCCATCGGGCTCCCTGCTCTGCTGGGAGCCTGCTTCTTCCTCTCCCACTCCCCCTGCTTGTGTTCCCTCTCTCGCTGGCTGTCTCTCTGTCAAATAAATAAAATCTTAAAAAAAAAAATACCAACTTTAGAAATTATTCTAACACAAACATGTTAAATCTCTAAAGGGAAAATTACAAAATTTTACTAAAAGGAATGAGTCTTTAATAAATAGAGAAATATATGATGTTAATGATTAGAAAACAGTTTGATCTGTATGTAAAGTGTAATTTCATTCAAAATCCCAACAGGGATTTTTATGGAACTTTGGGTAAAGATGATACTAATATTTATATGGAAGAGATAAGGGGCTGGGAATGCAAACTGGTGCAACCACTGTGGCAGATGGTATGGAGGTTCCTCAAAAAGTTACAAATAAAATTACCCTATGATCCAGTAATTGTATTACTATTTACCCCCAAAATACAAAACACTAACTCAAAGGGATACGTGCATCCCTATGTTCATTGCAGCATTATTTACAATAGCCAAATTATGGAAGCAGCCCAAGTGTCTATCAATAGATAAATGGATAAAGAAGATTGGTATATATGCGCAATATATTGGAGTATTCTGCTATAAAAGAGAAGTCATTTGTATTTGCCATTTGCAACAACATGGTTGGAGCTAGAGAGTATAATGCTAAGAGAAATAAGTCAGAGGAAAGCCAAATATGATTTCACACATGTGGTATTTAAGAAACAATACAAAGAGCAAAGGAAAAAAAGAAGAGACAAAGTAAGAAAACAGACTCATAGAGAACAAACTGATGGTTACCAGAGGAGAGGGAAAGTGGGTGGGGGTTGGGTGAAATAGGTGATGGGGATTAAAGGGTACCCTTATCATCATGAGCACTGAGTAATGTGTAGAATTGTTGAGTCATTATATTGCACACCTGAAACTAATAGAACACTATGTTAACTATATTGGAATTGGAATTAAAATTGAAAACTTAGGGGGTTAAGAATAGCTGGTCACTTCTAAAAAAGAACAGGGAAGAGAAGACTTGCTTTTGGATAGCAAGATTCATTATAAGATAGGAATTAAGACAGTATTAAATTGAATGAACATAGATTGAACAGTGGGAATGTGAAAGCTGGGGGAGATTGATTAGTGGAATAGAACAGAACTCATGAATACCCATGTATTTAAGGAAAATTTGGTATACAAAATAGGTGGCTGGCAGTCAGGAAAGAAATGCATGTTCAATAAACTGAGCTGGAAAAAATGGCTATCTATAGAGAAGAAGAGTAAAATTGATCTCTAAAAAGAAAAAAGTAAACTCCAGATGGTTTAAGAATTTAAATGTCATTAAAAAAATGTCATCCTTTCACCACACACACTCACAAATTTTAGTAGAAAGTATAGGTGAATATGAGACCTTGGGGAATAAAAGATTGCTTAAATCAGAGAGGTCATTGACTAAAAAAGAAGATTCGACTAACATAACAAAATAAAAATTATTATAAAAAAGATTGATAAATATAAGTTTGATTTTATTATAATTAAGTTTTTGTAAAAGCACCTTCTAGGAAATGGAGACGATGTTACAAGTTAGGAGAAGATATTTGCAGGACACCCAATTGACATAGGGCTAATGTTAAAAATATATAAAGAACTGTTATAAATTAATAAGTATGACAAAATCAATTAGAAAAATGTCCAGAAGACATGAACTGATATTTCATAGAAGAGGAAACACAAGGCTGCTAAGCATATGAAGAGATTTATCATCATTATCATTAGTGAACAGAAAAAATCAAGCCCATACCTGTTTGGCAAAAATTAAAAAGTTTTATGACATCAAATAATGGAAAGGAGGTGGATTCACAGGATATTTTAACACATTCTTGATGGGATTGTGGATTGTTGCAAATACTTTGAAAACAGTTCGGTATCGGTTCCTAAAGTTGAGTAGTCATATATGCTATGATCCAGCAATTTCTCTTATAGATATGCCCAAGAGACACTTTTTTTGCACATGTACAAGAATATTAGTAGCACTATTCATAATAGTGAAAACCTAGAGACGACCCAGATGTTCATCACACACTGGAATATTATACAGTAGTCAAAATAAATGAAAAGTATGCTATGACATGGATGAATCTTGAAAACATTATGCTAAGGGAAATAAGCTAGACACAAAAGGACAAATACTGTGATTTCACTTACATGAGGTGTCTAGTATAGACATATTCATAGAGACAGAAAGTAGGATTGTGATTACCAAGGCCTGGGGAAAGGAGGTCATTGGAGAGTTTATTGTTCAATGGGTGCAGAGTTTCAGTTTGGGTGATTAAAAAGTTCTGGAGATGGATAGTGGTGATGGTGTGTAGTATTGTGAATGTACTTAATGTTATTGAATTGTACACTTAAAAATGGTAAATTTTATGTTCTATTTAGTTTACAATAAAAATTAGAAAAAAAACTAAGCACTCTTAATTACAGGAAACAGGATTGCTGGAGGGGAGGGGAGTCGGGGTGGGGTAACTGGGTGATGGACATTAAAGAGGGCACGTGATGTAATGAGCACTGGCTATAAGACTGATGAATCACTGATCTCTGTCTCTGAAACATACATGTTAAAAAATAAAAATAAAGTGAGACGACAGTAGGAATTAATGTTAGTGAATTACTATACCTGCTTTTTTTAAGTTAAAAGCAACTAAACTAAAAATATTGACTCTTTAGCTTTCCATTTTGATGCCGTAAAATGCATAAAAAGGAAGGGAAGAAAATCAAAACAGTTAATAAGGATAATTGTTGGGGAGAAGCAGGGGAATGGGGTAGGGAGGGGATATTATAGTTAAATATAGGTTATTGTCAAGAGTACTGCTTTATGGATGCTTATTGCATCAGGAAGAATCAAGGAAAAGTGGGCCATGTGTGGATAAAAAATGAGTATGTTGAAGGAAAGGATTATGATTAATTCTGTACATTGAGGTCTAACAGGCAGAAAAATACTACTAAGTGTGGACTTCAGAACTCTTGAGTTTGAAATCTTGACTCTAGCAGTGCACTGAATTGTATTATCTTGGGCAAGTAACATCTGTACGCTTCTCTTGCCTTAGATGTAAAACAATAATAATAATAATTACACTATACTAACCTACACCATAGGGTTATTTAAATATTAAATGGGTTTATATGTGTGCCTGGTACAGAGTAAGCTGTTCATAAGCCTGTGCCATTTGTTTTGACTATCTAGTGCTATGTAATAAACCACCCAACAACTGAGTTAAAACAACAGCCATTTTATTTATTTCTTACGATTCCATGGGCTGAGTTGGATGGTTCTTGTCTGTCATGCAGCTGTGGTCAGGTGACAGCTGCAGTTGGGATGTCCTGTAGTATGTGGTGCTTTGGAGGGAATGGCTGGAAGGCTGGGCTCAACAGGACAACTCATCCTCTCCACATGGCCCTTTTATGTGGTCTCCAGTAGAGTAGTCAGATTTTAGTGGTCTCCAAAAGCACAAAAAATGAAGCTGCCAGGCTTGGAATTGGCACTTAACACTTTCGCTGTATTCTGTTGATAAATGTCACAGAGCTGCTTGGGACGTGCTGTTCATTGGGACCATTTTGGAAACCATCCACACTGTTTATTTTATTTTTTAAGATTTTATTTGTAGGTAAGCGTAGACCCAATGTGGGGCTTGAACTTAAAATCCTGAGATCAAAAGTCGTGTCCTCCACCAACTAAGCCAGGCAGGCACCCCCATCCACCCTGTTACTGGTATTTGTATCCATCATGTTGCTCTACAGTGTATGTAATTGTCAGTTTAGGCACCAGGAATTTAGTCACGAATGAATAAATACAAGTCCCTGCCCACTTGTTGCTTATGTTTTACATGACAAATAATTAAAATGCATAGTATGTTGATTGGTAACAAGGCCAGTAAAGAAAAATAAGGCAAGGAAGGAGATAGGGAATACTGGGGGTTGGGAGTTGCAGTTTTAAAAATGGGTAGTCATGGGAGGCCTCCTGGGTAAACTGACATTTGAGCAGACAAAAGGAGGAAGTTAGGAGCTGGAGAGGCAAGGGTGGGAGCAAGAAAACCTTAGAAGGGTAGTGTAGTTGAGAGGTAGGTGGTTTGGATTAGTGCAGTAATAATGGAAGTGGTGAGAAATGGTTAGAGTTTGGGTATGTTTTGAAGATACAGCTTTAAGAGTTTGTTTATGAACTGAGTGTGGGATGTGAAAGAAAAAGGAATCAAGGATGTCTTCAAGGTCATTGACCTGAGCAACTGGAAGGATGGAGTTGCTGATAGCTGAGATGGGGAAGACTGCAGGACTGGCAGGTTTGGGGAAATCAGGTTTGAAATGCTAATTAAAAGCTAGCTGCTTTAAAATTGTAAATTATGCTTGTATCTGTTTGACTACCCATTTTGTAGCGAGGGAAGCAGATGGGGGAGGGAGGAATTTGTATTTTGTTACAGTTAGTATTCTCACAAGATTAAGGAATCTTGTTACTTTTAGCCAGACTGTTTGTCAGTTTTTCCAGGCCTCTTTCACCCTTTCCCTGATGTGGCTTGTCATAAATTTCACTGATCATTTATCACCTTTTTACTAGAAAAAGGCCTGATGGTAAACTTCAAGTTTATTTAAAATCTTATTTTCCCTCTTATAGCTTTTTTTTTGGAAGATGGTAGAAGGTGAAAATTTTTAACTAAACCTTACTTTCTATTTCATTTCATGCTGTATCTGCTTGACGATAAATGTCCACCTTGGCTTAACCCATTTTGTAGGTATTTAGTTGCTGTACTCTTTGGGTTTGGCAGGTATTAAAAGCTGCTTTGGGGCGCCTGGGTGGCTCAGTCGTTAAGCGTCTGCCTTCGGCTCAGGGGGTGATCCCAGAGTCCTGGGATCGAGTCCCACATCAGGCTCCTCTTTTGGGAGCCTGCTTCTTCCTCTCCCACTCCCCCTGCTTGTGTTCCCTCTCTCGCTGGCTGTCTCTCTCTCTGGCAAATAAAGAAAAAAAGTCTTTAAAAGTAAATAAATAAAAGCTGCTTTAACTGTTAGAGAGTAATTTGACTCTCACTTTCCTGCGGTTCCTTGCCAAGACACGTTTCAACATGTTGCAGAGGTTTTTCTTGATGTGCTCTTGGAACCTTAAATCTATTACTAAATCTTGGTAATTCCCCCAGCTCTACATCTGTTGTCTTCCAGGGGGTGCTCTTGAGCACTGTTCAAGAGAGGAGGAGTTACTGAAACCCTGATATCCATTGGGGAGGTAATAATTGTAAATTTGACTTTTAGCTAAAACAGTTTACTCACTCTCGTCACTGTGGAGGTTGGAGCATGCCTGAACCTGTTTCTGTTTCAGGCTTCACCTGAGGGAAGGCGTAGATGGCTCTGACTCTTGATTAAGTGCTTCAGTTTTTTGTAGGATCTGATTAGGGATCAGAAGACTATCAAGAACCTCATATGGATATATTGCATTTGTGTAGGGCGCTCTGATACGTGTCTTTTTTTTTTTTTTTTAACTTCTGCTGGCTGCTATTTTGTAAATCTTAAAGTGAGAATTTTCTGCTTTAGAAGAGATTTCATAATTTTTTTTTCCTTTTAGATTTATCAGCAGACGGTAATTTCTTCACTGCCAAAATGACATCATTTTCCACTTCTGCCCAGTGTTCAACTTCTGACAGTGCTTGCAGAATCTCTCCAGAACAAACCAATCAGGTAAAGAATTTTTAGGCATTCCTAGTTTTCTGTAAGCTTTTAAAAAATTGAGTTGGAGCATGTAGGTGACTTCACTGATAGGATTTTATGTAGAGCAGAAAGGATTATTTTTTAAATGTCATCTTAGGGAAACTAGTAAATGGTGTCAGTGCTAAAAATTTGAATTGATTATTGATTAAATAAAGATGGGGAGCTTACAGATTGCTTAAAATATGGTACATTTTGAAAACTTGTGTTTTAGGGTATGGGTGGCTAGTGGAGAATTTGGGGTCAAGTTATATGTTTGTTTTCCATCTCACTTCATTTTAACAAGCTTGTTTACTTTAAAAATTAATTTTAAATTGTAAATATAGCAAATGTATTCTTATAAAAAATTCAATTTTATAATGTGTTTATCTATAAAGTTTTTATCTATAGGGACTCCTTCACCATCTTTTCCCTTCTTCCCCCAAAGTCCCTTACCCCTAAGACAACACTATTATTAATTTGGTGTGTCTCGTTCCATATCTTTTCCTCACATATAAAAACATTGTACAATGTCTAGTATTATGTACCTTAGTATATGATAAAGTTGGAATTTGGATTTGATGGGGGAAACTGTGGCTTATATAATAGATGGTTTTGATGTAATTTTCCATCTCTGGAAGGAAACAAATGAAGACCTCAAACTTTGTACAAAAACAAATCCCAGATAGATGAAGATTTAAATGTAAAAAGTGAAATAATATTAGAAGAAAAATTAAAAAATGCTTGGGAAACTTTAGGATGAGGGGGGCCTTAAGACAAAACCAAAGCGGCTATAAGAGGAAGAGAGAGAGAGAAATTTGACCATAAACATTTTAAATATAAAATTGTGTGGCTAAAGACAGACTCCACAGTCAGAGGCAAGAGATGTCAAAGTCACTATCCCTTGTGTATTTATACCACATCTAGTTTATCTGCTCACCTGTCGGTGCTATTTGGGTTGTTTCCATCTTTTGGCTCTTGTGAATAATGCTCCTGTGAACACTGGTGTACAAATACTTGTTTGAGTTCTACTTTCAGTTCTTTTGGGTATATATACCTAGGAGTGGAACTGCTGGGTCATATGGTAATTCTGCATTTAACTTTTTGAGGAACTGCCAAACTATTTTTCACAGCAGCTGAACCATTTTATCTTCCCACCAGCAGTGCACAAGGGTTCCAGTTTCTCCACACCCTTGCCAATATTTATTTTTGCTTTCTTTTTTCTTTTTATTATGGCCATCCTAGTAGGTGTGAATGTGCTGTCTTATGAAAATGTGATTTTTCAGGAAGGAAGCAAGTAGTAGTCTGATTATCTGCTATTATTGTATGTATTGGAAGATTGTGTGTTGTTAGATGGTAAGTGTCTATGAGGGTTTGTTTAAAAAAATATATTTAAGGAGGTTTTCTTGTTCCGTAGGGTTTCAGAAACCAATCTAGTTGGAATGTAAATAGCAGGTTTATTTTATGTTTTTATCAGGTACGACCAAAACAGCCACTTTTGAAGATTTTGCAGGCAGCAGGTGCACAAGGTGAAATGTTCACTGTTAAAGAGGTAAGCCATCAAAGAGAATTCTTGGTTATAAGAACAGCTGAGAAGTAGAAGCTGATGAATAATATATAGTTCTGAAATCAGGTCCAAGAAAGGAAATTCTACTCCTGAGGTACTAGAGAGGCAGCGTTTGCTTGTTTTAAAGACCATCCAGCTAAATTGAACTTCATATATCCTTTACATTTCCTTTTGAAGTATGTTGTCAGCCAAACATAAAATTTAACTGTGAATTCATTGATCTCAGAGTTAAAATGCAAAGCGTGTACAAGATTAAAAAATGACACTGTCTATGATTTATAGGATGTACTGGCAAGCAGGAATTAAATGCAGTAGTTTTTCGTTATAAATGTGTCAGATACTCTTCTGAGCACTTATTAAAATAACACTTATGCATTTAAATAACTTGTTTAGCATCTAAAGGTTTTTTGTTTTGTTTTTTAACAGAAACAAATTGAATTCCTTAAATGGAGAAGACTCTATATTAAAATGTTAATCTCTCTGAACTGCTTGGATTTAGTAGGATAAAATCTAACCTTTTCTAATTGGAAGAAACAAGCGTTTTTTTTTTTTTTAACTTTCTGCAAAACTTAAGAAACATTGTACTCCTGAGCCGTTATATCTCTCAAGGAAACAAATTGGAAGCATTTTAGATTTTCTAGAATATTCATAGTTCCTTTATCATTTTAAATGAAGTGCATCATTTTGGACTATATTTCTAGAATTCTGAAACTATTATTGAATTATGGATTTTTATTTTATTTTATTTTTAAAGATTTTATTTACTTGTCAGAGAGAGAACAAGCAGAGGGAGCAGCAGGCAGAGGGAGAAGCAGGCTCCCCACTGAACAAGGAGCCCCAAGTAGGACTTATTCCTAGGACCCTGGGATCATGACCTGAGTCAAAAGCAGACACCCAACCCATTGAGCCACCCAGGCATCCTGAAGTATGGATTTAAAAAAAAAAAATTTATTTGTGGGGCACCTGGGTGGCTCAGTTGGTTAAGTGTCTGCCTTCGGCTCAGGTCATGATCCCAGGGTCCTGGGATTGAGCCCCGCATCGGGTTCCCTGCTCAGCGGGGAGCCTGCTTCTCCCTCTCCTTCTGCCTGCTGCTCCCCCTGCTGTGCTCTCTCTGTCAAGTAAATAAATAAAATCTTAAAAGAAAATCAATTAAAAAATTAAAAAAATTTATTTGGGAGAGAGAGCGCACTGGCATATGCATGGGGGGAGGGTCAGAGGAAGAGAATTTTCAAGCAGCCTCCGTGCTGAGTGTGGGACCCGTTGTGGGGCTCCATGATCTCATGACCTGAGACAAAACCAAGAGTTGGTGCTTAACCGACTGAGCCACCCAGGTGCCCTGAAGTATGGAATTTTATATCAGTAAGGTTGTTACAATGAGTTATGCTATCTCCTTCAGTCACATGGTAGAGTTTTCCTGGGTTAAGAAGAAATTAAGTACATATTGGTCAGAGAGAATGTTTTACGGGGGGAAAAATTGGACAGAGTTTGTTTACATGAGGCTATTATGAATTTTGACCCTCTCTCGTGCATAAAGAAGAATTTCCTAATTTTTTATTTTTTAAATCTTGGTTCTTAATACATGCATTGAGGCAGTACGGTATAATAGGAATAGTAATTATGTACACATTATTAATTTTTAATTTTTTTAGATTATTGCATTTATTTTTATTTTATTATTTTTTTAAGATTTTATTTTTAAATAATCTGTACACCCAATGTGGGGCTCAAACTCACAAACCCGAGATCAAGGGTTGCATGCTGGGCACCTGAGTGGCTCAGTCGGTTAAGCAATTGCCTTCAGCTCAGTCATGATCCTGGAATCCCAGGATCGAGTCCCACATTGGGCTCCCTACTCAGCAGGGAGTCTGTGTCTCTCGCTGACCCTCCCCCCTCTCATGCTCTCTCTCTCTCTCTCAAAGAAATAAATAAAATCTTAAAAAAAAAGGGGGGGGGTTTGCATGCTTTACTGATTGAGCCAGCCAGGTTCTCCTAGTTTAATGTGTTATTTATTTGTTCATTTATTTAGGTTGATTTATTTATTAGAGTGTGCAGGCGAACATGCAGGTAGGTGGGAGGGGGCAAAGAGGAAAGGAGAGAGTGTTAAGCAGACTCTGTGCTGAGCACGGAGTCCAGTGTGGGGCTCGTTCTCACAACCCTGAGATCACAACCTGAGCCGAAATGCTTAACTGACTGCCACCCAGGCGCCCTGTTTAATGCGTTTTAATAGGAGACTTTCAGGAACAGCGTAGAAGACAGACAACATTAAATACATGGACTTGCATGTAGGACAACTTAGAGTAGTGACCGGATGGATCTACCGTGTGAAAAAATGCTACCAACACCATGCAGTTACTGTCAGTAAGAAATTTACTTGTTTAAAAAAAAATCCAGGGGCACCTGAGTGGCTCAGTGGGTTAAGGGTCTGCCTTCGGCTCAGGTCATGATCTCAGGGTCCTGGGATCGAGCTCTGTGTCAGGCTCTGTGCTCAGCGAGGAGTCTGCTTCTCTGTCTCCCTCTGCCACTCTCCCTCTCATGCTTGCTCTCTCACGTGAGCTCTCTCTCTCTCAAGTAAATGAATAAAATGAAAAAAATTTTTAAGCTCCAAGTTGTCCAGAAAAATATAGGAGGTTTATTTATAATTGTTATGAAGTTGAGCTGCTGAGGCTTGTTCACTGAAACGTTTTGCCTTGCATTCACGAATGCCTTCGGTCCCCACATTTATATTAAGAAATTCACACATGAATGAAAATGGAAAAACTACCAATCCCTGATTTCTTTTCCCTATTTTTCCGCTTGTAATCATTTTCTTAGGTACTTTTTGACCCCATGGGAAAAAAATACCTAACATTCAGAACTACCAGCAGGAAGACAAAAAAAATTTTTTTTTAAAAGAATGAAATGTTTTCCATCATAGTGGATTCTTAAGCACATTCTCTGTGTGTGGCGTGCTAGCTGGATAGGTGTCTTCTGGCATAATTTTTACATGTTTGGTGTGGATAGCACACAGGTTGGTGTCTTTAAGAAGGCCCACCAGCTAGGCCTCACTTGCCTCCTGCAGAGCACCAGTAGCTGCAGTGAAGCACAGATCTCTCTCGAAGTCCTGAGCAATTTTTTGCACCAGATGCTGGAAAGGAAGTTTGCGAATCAGAAGTTCAGTGTACTTCTGATAACGTCTAGTTTCACAGAGTGCAGCAGTACTGGGGCTGTAACGATGAGGTTTCTTCACCCCTCCAGAAGAGGGCACACTCTTAGAAGTGGCTTTTTGTAGTCAGTCACTTCCTCAGAGCTTTACCACTGGTTGATTTGTGAGTGGTGTGCTTTGTATAAGACATAGAATAGAGACCTTACTTACTCCCCCTTCTTCAGCAGGAGCTCGGGGAGCTAGAGATGGTGATGGTGCGGCAGTGGCTGCAAACGCTGTATTGTCTTAGAAGATCTTACTTTGTATACTTAAGAGTGAATTTATTTCTTCTGGAAGTTGGACAGATATAAAATTTCCTCCTTTTTCTTCCAGTGGATGCTCTTTCCCATCTAATTTTCCCCTACCCAGCTGGGGTGAAATGTTGCTTGGTATAGAGGGGAGCTTAGGAGCATTATTGTACCAATATAATGGGAACAGTGTTGGAAAAAATCTTCTGTGCAGATATCTAACAATTCCTGAGAAGTCGCTGCCTAAAGATAAAGATAGCTGCTTTGGTCTGCTTAGAATCTGTTACAACAAAGTTCTTACTGTCATTAAGTGAACTTAATTATTAAGCAGTTTAAAAAAATCTGCATAGAGAAAATATTAGGAAAAAATAGATAATTTAAAACTTTTGAATCATGAACTTGTCTGAGTTCCTTCCATTTTTGTGAACTCTGAAAAAAGCAAGATAGACTAAATTTTTGATAGACACCAGATTCTGTGTTTTATGCACTTACAGTGCTGATGGCTTCTTACTTTTGGCTGATGTCAAAAAAGAATTAAATGAACGTGCATCAAAAGCGTCTTGTAGTTATGTGTCCCTGGACTTGGAAAATATTTTTATGACCCAGACACATTTTAAGTTTATTACTTCTAGTCATAGAACAGACCTCTTTATTTGGACTGGTGAAAAAATTTTTAAGGGGATACTAGGTAAATTCAACACTTTCTCTCATTGTCAGACCACTACATTTCTATTAAAAAAAAGTCTCTCGATAGCCAGCATGATAGTAAGTGGATGAACCTAGTCGTTGGGGGCAACCATCTTGTTGTAGGACTCCTTACACAAGCACTGACAGTCATCCTCATGTATGTTTTCTCTTTTTCTAATAAATGAACTTACCGGGTCTTCTCATAATTAATTTGTGTTCTTTGGAGCCACTGGACAGCGCTCGTCATACCTTTATTGTCCCGCAGGTCATGCACTATCTAGGCCAGTACATAATGGTGAAGCAGCTTTACGATCAGCAGGAGCAGCATATGGTGTATTGCGGTGGAGATCTTTTGGGAGAACTGCTAGGTCGTCAGAGCTTCTCCGTGAAAGATCCAAGGTAAGAAGAGTGAGGGTTCGTTTATCTTTTTGGGTGCTTATATCTAACCACTCAGTCTCCATAGGATATTAATGGTTATTTATTCCTTTAGTCAATCAATATTGAAAGGCCTGCCCATGTCAGGGAGCCTGTGAGGCCCTGAGAACATGTTACTGAGCAACAGTCTCAGATTCTGTGGAGCTTAAGAGCAGCGGGACAGTAGATGCTCTTAATCAGGTTATCACACCAGCACATGGTAAAATTATACTGTGGGTGTGACAGACAGGAGGTGCATGATGCTGTGTTGGGGGTGGGATTTAGGGTCTTAGGGGTTAAGGTATGGTTCCTTGAGGAAGTGATAATTTGAGCTGAGAGCTGCAGGGTAAGTGAGGGGAGAGAGGTGCTCCGGGAGAGGGTTGGCGAGCTCCTGGCAGATTGAACATCATGTGCAAAGGCCTGGGGAGGAGGAGCTTGGTGGGGCTAGGTTAGAATTTTGTGAAGCACCTGTTACAGAGAGGAAGAGTGAGCTGATGAGAGAAATGTGCCTTGCTGGGCAGTTTGGGGTTGATGAGGGGCTTCATAAGAATCACAGTAGAGGGCGCCTGGATGGCTCAGTCAGTTGGGCATCTACCTTCAGCTCAGGTCATGATCTCAGAGTCTTGGGATTGAGCCCCGCATCAGGCTCCCTGCTCTTTAGGGAGTCTGCTTCTCTCTCTGCCCCTCACCCCACTCATTCTCTCTCTATTAAAGAAAAAAAAAAGAATCACAGTAGAGCTTCTCTGATCTGTTGTGTGACTTTCTCCAGCTGCGTGGGGTGTATATGGTTGTTTTAGAGTCAAACTATTTAGTAATTGAGAAGCCAATGTTTTCTTTCTATAGCTTTGTGAGGACTCTTTTTCTGAGCTCATTTGTGTTACTTTGGTAAGACTCCCTTCCACTCCTTCCCCAATTAAAATTGTAAAACTTAATTCCTAGTGGGAAGGAATGGTCTCCAAAGGAAAGCTTGTGTTACTGTTAGCTAATTAAATAATATGTAAATTAATTAGTTTCTTAATGAGGGCAAAGTAACACAAGCACTTGGACATGAATATCTTGACATTTAAATAATTACAAACAAATCTATTCTGGGGAAAACATTCTGCTTCTCCATGTGTTATAGAGAAAGTTGGAAGATCACGTATCAGGTAAACATAACATTTTAATGGAAAACCGTGGCGTTATTAATTTTTTTTTTTTTTTTTTTGTCTCTGATAGCCCTCTTTATGATATGCTAAGAAAGAATCTTGTCTCGTTAGCCTCTGCTGCTACAGGTACGTCACATCCTATTTCTTCAGTTTGTATCACAGCTTTGAGCTCAAGGGGGCAAATGATGGGAAAACAAGGAGGATCAAGATGGAAATGAAATGCTGTGTTGCCATGACTGGGAGGGATACCTGTCATACAGAATGTTACTAGGATGTTAACTTTTCATTGTGAAAAATTTCAAATGTACAGAAAATATATTAGTATAATGCCCATCTCTTAGGCTTAGTAATTTTTAACATTTTGCCACATTTGCTTCATCTGGACATATTTTTTTACTTAATTTTATTTATTTTTTTCATTTGGACATACTTTTAAAATCTCTAACAGATAAGGACCTTTTTCCTTTGAACATAACTATAGTGTCATTCTTACACCCAACAAAATTAATAATAATAAAATAAATAATAACTCTGTAATCCTACCAATAGCCAGTGTATGTATAGTTTACTCCCAGTTATCCCAGAAATGTCTTTTACATTTGGCTTGTTGAAATCAAGATCCAGACAAAGTCCACACGTTGCATTTGGTTGATATGCCTCTAAGTATCTTTATAAAACAATCCTCCTTTTATTTTTATGTCATTTATTTGTTGAAGAAATGGATTATTTTGTCCTATAGAAATTCCCACATTCTGGAGGTTGCAAGTGGTATCCTTGTGATGTTGTTTAACGTATTTGTCCATTTCTTCTATTTTCGGTAAACTAGTAATGCTTGCATAGTTTCAAGTTTGAATTTTTGCTGAGAAGGTGTCGTAGGTGGTGCTTTGTACATCTGTTGCGTCACATCTGAGTCATATAAGGTCCCTTGTCCCTTTCAGTGATGTTGATTCCGTGGGCTCACGTGGTGTTACTCTGATCCATCTGTTATCAGGGTCCCCCGAGAACCTTTCACCTAATGGTTTTAGCTTTCTGTTACATGAATGCCAATTTGTCTAACACCCTTTGCTTGATTGCGTGTCTTTTAAATACTGCCCTTGGAGTTTAATTTATTAGGTATGTGCAGGAAGTGGGCTGCTTTGGGGTCTGGAGTCTGGCGTGTTAGAGATCAGTGAATCAACTGGATACAACTGAAATGTAACCCTCTTTTTTACTCTTTTCCAAATAATGAAACTTTTTTTTTTCTTCATTCCTCTGTGAAGCCCTTTTGTGAGCTTCAAATTAGATTTTCGGTTTCCGTATCCTTTAAAGAAGTGTGTAATCCTTTTAGATTGGTTATCTTTCAAGAGTTTAGTGAAACAAATAATTGAAAAGAATCCATTCCTAATAAAGACTTAGGATTTTAACGTGAGAGCAGAGAGACTGTGCTTTCGTATTGAAATGTGATTTTGAACTTAGGTTGAATTTTGGAGCCTGTTGACTTCATTGAGCCATTTGCCCACTTTGCCCACTTCACCCACTTCACCCAACTGTAAATTTCTGTTGAGGGGGAAGGTCTTGCAAATAATATGGCGCTTTATTGAAATTCAGTCACTGGTGAAATTGTAGGACTTTCCTGGGATACTCACTGCAGGCTTGAAATACACAGAGGATTTTATATTTGCTGATCTACTCTTTGAGAAGAATTTGTCTTCTGATTGATCTGTTCTCTGGATAACTTGAATGGGTGTAGTTCTCACTTTTCTTCTCTCTCTCTCTCTCTCTCTCTCTCGCACTTGCAGCATTTAACATGCCATCTATTAAAATGAACATTTTGATAACATTTCAGTTGATTCTCACAACAACCCCGTGAGGAAGGTCTGGAGATGATGAAATGGAGGGGTTTTTTGTTTTGTTTTGTTTTGTTTGTGTTTTTGTTTTTTGCTTTTTTAATAGAATGAGTGATTTGTCCAAGATTAGTTGCCACTGATAATTGGTAGACCAGATATTTCTGACTGACCGTTTGTGCCACACATTGATGTCATAACAGAATTTGCCCCAATTAATTTTTCTTAACACATTTTTCTCTCTGAACATTAAATCCTTAAAACATTTTGTCCTTAAACTTGTCACTTTGAAATAATTTTAGTTACAGGAAAGTAGTAAAAGTATGAATAAAGAGTTCTAAATATTCTTTACCCAGATTCCCCAAATGGTCACATCTTATGTAACCGTAGTACAATGTTCAAAACCAGAGTAGTGCCCCAAAGTAATTTTGATTGTCTGCTCTTGACTTGCACTTGCATTGGTGCTTGTGGTTGGTTATCTCTGTTGATCTGAGTAAATTGGGTTGCATGTGTTTTATTTGAAAGGACAAATGAGAAAAATGTTTTCTATATCATCTATTGCACACCTTTGCAAGTGAGTTAAACCTTTTACTTTGATGGTTGAGAAAATGTCATTGTTAAAGTAAAGATGGTTCTTTATGAATCATTTGTCCAAATCTTCACATGGATATCAACAAAATGAAATATATATGACAAGCTTTATTTTAAAGTTCCTTTGTACATTGTAGTTTTCCCAGATAATTTCTTTTTGCTTCTAAGCGTTTTATTTTTTTTAAAGATCTTACTTATTTGAGCGTGAGAAAGAGAGAGAGAGAGAGAGAGAGAGTGCACGGGTAGGGGGAAGGACAGGAGGAGAGGGAGAAGCAGACTCTCTGCTGAGCAGGGAGGCTGACGTGGGGCTCAATCCCAGGACCTTGAGATCATGACTGAGCCACCCAGGCACCCCTGCTTCTAAATGTTTTAACCTAAGGAAGATAGTAAGGCATTAGAACTATAAATGATAAAATGCTCAAGTTGCTTTATTAAAGAAATGCTTTATCTGCATTGTCTTGTTAGTTGATCTTTGAAGACCACTGCGGTCAGAAAATGCTGTCTCTTGAACTTCTCAGTCTCCATTTACCTATAAAAATGCTTGTAGAAATCATGCTCTGTATCATTACAATTTTGAAATTGTTTGCTTTGTGCAAAACAACTGAATTATCAGACCAGTTGTAGGATCCGTATTCTTTTCTTGGCAGTCTTTATTATGTGAGGATGAGGTTTTCCGTAAGTGTCTTATCTCTGGACCTGATAGTAGCTAATGAACCCAACCCTTGGTAGACTTATTTGGAACATTTCAGTTAACATATAACCTCATATAATGAGCAGTCTAAGTTATTAAATTCTCCGCAGTTTGTCGTTTTCTTGTAGCTAAGTTTTCATCTTCTGTTCCGTTTGAAAAATTTCCACGTCCTTGAAATACATTTCTCTCAGACTAAGAGTTTCTCTCAGGTTATTATTTTCTTTGCTTTTCATTGGCTTTGAGAAAAACTTTATCTGCTTTCCCTTCCTTCTTAGGAAATGTTTATCGTAACTGGGAAAAATAAAACTTGTTAATTAAAAAAACTACTCTATATTCAGGTAATGGGAATTTAAACCAGGAAATCATGACTGACACTTTAGAATGTAAGTTTATACGAGGTGCTCATTGTTATGAAGCAAGTGGGGAGAATTCCAGATTTTCAGATTTCATAACCTGTTTAACTAACAGTTGAAAATAAAAATTAAAGGCCAGACTTTTTTTGCTGTTGTTTACAAGTTAGGCACATTTGATAATAAACACCTGTGGGAAGAGATAATAAAAAATACTCTCTATTATTTCTTGGTTGGAATCACTTTCTTATTAAAATTTGAACGTTTGCCATGAACATGTTTTAGTTATTTTCCATTTTCTCCCAGATAACATTTTGGTAATACATTTTGAATACAGCCTGTCTTGGTCTTTGCCATTTTTACCAGTTTTTATTTTTCCCTTTTGGGTGAGAGCTTTGTCCAGCCAACATGGAGAAGTACATCTTTAGGGAGCAAACCTGGCTCCAGGGTTGTTTGCTGAGGTCCTTTTTATGTGGAAAGAATGGTTATTACCAGGGAAGGTTTTCCTTTTGTTTTACTTGCTATCCAGATGCTGCTCAGACTCTCGCTCTCGCACAGGATCACAGTATGGATATTCCAGGTCAAGACCAACTGAAGGTAAAATCACCACACGGTGACTTCTTTTGTTGTACAGAGTGGCCCCTTCTCTGTACCTATGGATCTGGGACTCCCAAGACCTTTCTCTGAATGCGGTAAGAATTTAATAAGAAAGGTTCTTGGGAGTGCACAGACCAGGGACAGAGTGAAACTTCTCTGTTCTGCCCATAACAGAGTTCCAGTCTCTGAATCTTTCTTTGGGATGTAGCACTTCTGATCTTCAGTTCCTCCAGTTGCGTTTTCTTTAGGGTTTATGTGTGCCTGTGTGTGTGATGGTGTATGTATATAGGTGTTTGAGAAAACTACTTTATTTGATTTTTACAGGCTTTTTGCAGTTAAGTTCATGTCAGGCCATTCTTAAAGCTTCTCCAGACCTGGGAAAACTTTATGATCATTTTGGTATATGCTGAGGGTTTCACATGTTTTCTGAATTACGCCTAATTTTGTAGTCTACAAGCTTTATATTGATAGCCTGTTTTTAACAGTAGATTATGGTCTTTTGTGCAGAGATGATTTTCACCCCAGGTTTGGGATTCTCTTAGCTCTGCTCACAGTGAGTTAAGGAGAGGTGTTGCCTTTATTTGATGACTGTTGTGAACTCCAGAGATCTCTTTCTTGTGCGTAACCCATTGTGCCGCACACTAACTGGTGAGCCAGAATGGAACTGCTACATCCCCTGGTCTTGTCATTTTTATTGCACTAATAGACATCTTTCCCTTTTTTTTCCAGCAAAGCGCAGAAGAAAGTTCCAGTTCCAGGAAAAGAACAGAAGAAGGCAATATTCCTACACTGCCTACCTCACAACATAAATGCAGGAATTCTAGAGAAGGTAAGTTTGGATGAAGGCTATACATTTTTTAATTTTTTATTTCTTTTTTTCTTTCTTTTGTTGATGACTTCTAGAAATGGCATTTATTCACATTAAGCACTGGCTGTAATTGAGACTATTCTGTAGACAACTCAAAAAATAATAATGTGCTTTCTTTGCATATGAAGTAGGAGAGGCATATGTCATACTTACTTCCCATTCTTTTCTGCAAACTTCTTCTTTACCCTAGTGACCGTTGTTAATTAGGAAGAAGATGGTAGTTCTCTTTTAGCCACCTGTGTTTACTGGGATGGAGCAAGACCTGTCCTTTGGCATGCATGCTAATAGAAGATCGCTACAGATTTATCAATTTGCCACCTAGTAAATCAGCTTCCTTGGCCTTTTAAATCTTGACATACTTGTATATATTCAGTCTGGTTAGGATTTTTATTTTGATTTGTCTGCTTGAGGAGAAGGCTAATTTTTGTGGAGTTTTGGAGTTTGTAAAGATGATAGAGACTTAGTTTGTCAGAGCCAAGAATGAGACCTCAGAAGCCTAGTAGTTCCTTTGCCCTTGGATGATAGGCCTCAGATCTTTGCCATCCATACTGGATAGGCTCTGGTCAGGTTAAATGAGTTAATCCATATTTTGAAAGTTTTCCCCAAGCTCTGCTTTATAATGTATCTGCCAAAATTTTTTCTGTACAGGTATATAAAATCATAAATTACTCAGGTATTTTATGGCATGATAGTTTCTAGTTCCAAGTGGCTCACACTTGGAGCAATGGCAGGTTAGACCTCTAGCAACATCCCAGAAAATGCTGCTGCTGTCATTGTTTTAAATGTTTAAAATTGAATCAGTTTATCATGCAACCGAATTTTGAGCTAGCTAGTCACCTTGGAGCTTATTCTGGTCTGTATGGTATTAAATGTGTAATTTTTTTCCTTAAATGCAGGTCCTTGCTTATTTGCTACTCAGAAGGCTATTTGAAATCTAAGAATAGCTGATTGAAGAGACTGTATGTAGTTTGTGCTATAAATTTTGAGAATAAAGAGCTTAGTATTTTCAGGAAAGTGTGTAAGTAGAAAGGATAGACTTTGTACACATGGCAAGGATATTTCTGTTTCCTTTACAAGAGGTTAGAGAGCTTGAAGAGATGAGGATAACTTTAATATGGCATCATCTCAGGCATATGGGTTTTGATAATTCTAGTAATGAATAAGTAAAAAGCTGAACTTTCCCCTAAACTGAGTGGGCGGGGTTCAACATAATTTGTAAGTAGATAAGGTAATATTTTGTTCTGACAGGGACCCATTTATTGCAGAAGTTTTCAAGCACTTGTACCTCAACACATTTAAGCACCTGTGGTTGCTATCGGCATGGCTGGTGCATTGGGAAGAGGTAGAGGAGAGTGAGAAAGTGGGCAAAGAGGGGAGCACAACGAAAACAGGTTGGATGATGGGATATTGTGGTAGCAGCAGACTTGTGTTAGTAGCCACCTTGAATGTCATTTGGATGTACAGCAGGAGATCTTCTACTTGGAATATGTGGCACCTTCTTGTGTTTTGGGTTTGCAGTATTTCTAGACCTTAGATAACTCCAAAGGAGCCCATTGATCCAGAAGGGACATAGGTATACATTTACTTAGACAACCTAGAGTTCAGTGTTTTATAATGGCTGTTACCTATCCAAACATGAATTCGTGAGAAACATCCCTACATATGTAGCAGTGAGACTGCCTCGACAACCTTGTGAATGCCCATTCGGTCTGGACTGCCTTGCTTCTGTCTTCAGGTTCGGCCGCCCTGCCACCACTATTTGCAATTCATGGATCGAGCCATTATCAGGCGTCGTGTACTAGAGCAAGTCTTTCTTTATTATTGCCATTGCTTTGTTATTGCCATGGTATGAATGTTTAACGTGGTAGTAAATGACCATTTCGAAATCCTTCTAGAACAATGTCATTGTATGTTTTCAGAGTTTAGATTTCTTGGTAAATGATCATCTGCTTCTAGTATCATTACTTGCTAATGAATGAGGCCTAACTTTGAGAGGAGGTCTGGGCTCTGTGACTGAGATATTTGATTTCTGTTTCTTTCATGCTGGCTATAGAAATTTCTTTTTACCTGTCTCATAAAGAGATTGTAAATGTTACAAAGTGAGTTTTGATTCTTAGTGTTGTGTACATAGTTACTGTCCTTTCCATTTGACTGCTGTAGATGAAGACTTCATAAAAAACTTAACCCAAGATGAGACATCTAAGCTGGACCTTGGGTTTGAGGAGTGGGATGTAGCTGGGCTGCCTTGGTGGTTTTTAGGAAACCTGAGGAACAACTATACACCTAGAAGTAATGGCTCGACTGATTTACAGACAAATCAGGTAAACGTCACATTTGAACAGGAACTTTCTGTGTTTTTTGTTTTTGAAAGAGTAGTATTTTTGGTTACTCTTGACCACACATTGCATTCTGTAAGAATTCTCATTCAGTGCTATGACTTTAAGTACCATCTGCGTGTGTCTGCTGCTCAAATCTGTGTCTGCAGCCCTGACCTCTTCTCTAAATGCCCAACTTCTATATTCAGCTGCCTGCTCCACACCTCCACTTAGATGATCTGACATTTAACATGTTCAAACCAGAGCTCTTGATTTTATTTTTAATTTTTTCTGAACATTCCTATATAGCCTTTCCTTTTTCACAAATCTACCTTCTATCCAGTAATTCCAGCCAAATCTAAAGGGATAGCATTCATTTCTTTCTTTGTCATATGCCACATTCAGGTTATCAGCTCTTTATTCAAAACATACCCAAAATCTAATGACTTTCATTACTTCCAGCGTTATACCCGTATTCAAGCCATAGGCGTTCTGTTCCTTTATCTTATTTTGTATTCTCTATTGCACTTCTCACTCTGAAAAACGGTTATTCTATTTTGTTTATGTATCTCTTGCCTATTTACCCCTGAAATGTAAGTCCAGGGCTTTCGCATTATTCGTCACTCTATTCTGTTACCGAGTACCTAGAGCAGTATCTGACACGTACTAAGAGTTCAGTGAGTATTTGCTGAGTAAATGAATGGATATAGAATAGTAGCAAAATAATAAGTTTTCTCTTAGAAATAGTGTAGAAAAGCATGTCATAAAATATCCATAGCTGAATGCAGAAAGCAGCTTATATTTAAAGTTGTTTAGGAATTCAGAGTCAGGACCGAAGATTTGAGTTCCCATCAGTATTTCTCATATTTCACTAAACGTTTTTTTATTTTAAAGGTGTTATTTATTTATTTTTTTGTTTAGTTAGAGCGAGCGAGCAGAGGGAGAGGGAGAGAGATCTCAAGCAGACTCTGTGCTGGGTGCAGAGCCTGAAATAGGGCTTGATCTTATGACCTGAGCTGAAATCGAGAGCTGGATGCTTAACCGACTGAGCCACCCAGGCGCCCCTCAGTAAACATTATTGACCATAAAGGAAGTAATATATCACAGTTAACAGAATGTTTTCTAGGTTATCAGAGTGTCACCTTTGGAAAGGAAATTTAGGGAATGCATTCTGTTTAGTTGAGCAACTATGAGTCTTTAGCTTTTAAGCTTGTTGGTACTGTTTCTCAGGTGTTATACCTGATTTACTGTTAAAATAGAAAATTCCTTGCCAGGCTCCCTATATCCATTCATTAGTTTATACAAAGGTGCCAAGTAGATATCTGTTGAATGAATAGATGTCCGCTGAAGAGAGAGGCTAGGTGTTCTTTGGAGGTGTGTGAGGATATTGAGTTTTGGGTTCATTTCTGTTGGTTCAGTGTCACTGATAAGCCTCTGACTACAAAAACTTACATTTGTTTTTTTCTATTAGGATATAGGTACTGCTATTGTTTCAGACACCACAGATGACTTGTGGTTTTTGAATGAGTCTGTATCAGAGCAGTTTGGTGTGGGAATAAAAGTTGAAGCTGCAGACACTGAACGAACAAGTGAAGAAGTAGGGAAAGTAAGAGACAAAAAGGTATGATTGGAAAAATTTCACGTTGGTTGTATTTATGTGCACATAGTACATTCTGTTCAGATCTGGTGTCCTGACCCTTTGTACCACAGATGACTCACTTAATCCCCCCCTTTTACTTTTTAATATTTTCCCATATCTGGTTTTCAGGTTCTCATTAAATTAACTAACACTGTCTTGAAAATAGGATAGGACTGCATGGGTAAAACACTCCTCCTTCTTTAGAAGCAAGAAGCTGCCCTTTCTTCCTTGTCTGATCTCTTACTGTGGAGTTGTTTCTCCTGGACACCTTGCTTTGCTAACAAGGCAGGCTTTAAATGGCCATGGCCATGGCCATTTTCCCTCTAAGTAGGGAAAAAAAAGTCTTACTTCTTGGACATCTCAGTGTCTTCCACAGTCATTCATATCTAAATGGAAATAGACAGGTGAATTCTTCTTACATAAGTTAGAGTTTAAATAAGGGGAAAGAAGAGAGAACTCTGAATACACTGTGAGCACACCAAGAGTCATGTAAGCATGTGCTCAAGACTCAGGAGAGATTGGACAGCAGATCCAATGCCTGACATTGACAAGATTCTCAGTAAACATCTATTGAGTAAATATAACAAAACACAGATCTAAATAGGGTCATCCTTTTAATTTGAGGGATTTGCATAGTAATTTGGGTTCCTGAAGGATATCTTGGTATGTTTATGGCAGATCGATGCTTGGGTCCTGCTAGACTAGTTGTATGGGTAGCATTAGAAGGGACTGCAAGTGGCTGGAATGAAGACAAAGGTGACATTTGGAAACTTCCGTTGAGAGAGATGGAACTTGAAATACTTGAACTTGTGTGAGAAAGTTGCCATACTGAGTTTCCTAATTTTATCATAATTGATTTTATTCCATTTACTAGCTCACAAAATAGGGTTTCAATTTTTAGAATTTTAAATTCTGAATTTGAAAATTTAGAAGACACTTCCCACATTTCATAACTTTCTGTTTCCTGGTCCACAGGCGTGTTTTTATAGGACAACCAGGGTATCCCATAACTCGTTTTACTCTGGAATACGAAATTTACTTTTCATAAAATACTTTTCCGTTCTTCACATCTCAGTCCCTTATTTTATTTAGTTCTTTTCACTTCATTTTCTCATGCAGTCCTTATTCTTGTGAATGCCTGCCTAAATTGCCAAGATAAAAAATTTCCACATTTAATGATTTGTAGCTTTTCTACTCTGATATTGTTTATTTTCATTGAAGTCATACATTTGGGCGCCCTCTTGTATTTGGTGACCCTTCTGGGTATTTTTCAGTCGTTTCTTCTACTGTAGAGCTGCCGGCTGGGCATGCACCGAGTCATGTGAACCATTTTCTTTTCAAGTGCTAGTGATGGAAGCAGAATGTGAGCTTTAAATTGAAGATCTTCTGTCTCCTTTGCTCTCAGGTGATAGCCTCGTGTAAAGTAGGTAAACCTTACTAATGAGATGTCTTTGCCCTCGCAGGTGACTGAAGTGGGAAAAAATGATGACCTTGAGGACTCAAAGTCCCTAAGTGATGATACTGATGTGGAAGTTACCTCCGAGGTATGAGTAGCTAGTCAAAGAGCTGTTTTGCACCACCTGTATCTTCCAGTGTGAATGTTCCAGCAGTGCACTTGTGTTGAAGAAGCCCATTCCCCCCACCCCCCCGTCTTGCTTTCCTTGGTGTTAAGACACGTTGGCTTCTTTATATCTTGTTAGAGGTTTTTATTGGAATTTGGAGAAGAGGAGGATGAGTTGACCTAATCCTCTCCCCACCCTGAAAGGGGTGACTTAAATGCCTGTCTGTATGCCTTTCTCCCTGCTAACAAAATTCTTTGGACATGAGTCAGTGGGTACACAGAGTTATTTAAAATAGTCCTACACTACTTTCCCCACTAAACAGCCCTCCATAATCGTAAAGATAGACCTGTAAGCTAGCTCAAATTCTTCGTCAAGAATAAAGATCATATTTTCACTGCTTTCTTAAACCGAGTAGGAAATGGCTTAATCTCCACACGGGTTTACTTAAATTTAGGGCTAGTAAATGAAGATGTAGTATTAAGCTCTTAGGTATTAGGTGTGGATTTGTCACCAAGTGTGACAACCGAGATTTAGACTCAGACGTATACCTTGCTTTTCTCTTTTCATACTAGTTCCCCATTTTTCTTTTAGCGCTTCCCTCAGCTCACTTGCTGGGAAGAAGGGTGATGGGGAATAGGGAAGGGAGGGGATTTTACAGTTTGCTGCTTGGGGATAGAGAAATTGTAGGTTGTCTCTGGTGTTGATTCTCCCCCAACTCCCAGCCTGCCACTGTTGACCATTATGGTAGTGCATTGCAAATTATCTGTCTGTGGATAGCTAAGTAATAAAACGGAATATATTGGTTCATTAAGTGTTCTTGACCGTAATACAAATAGCAGAGATAAGTGTTTCCATCTTAATCAGACTTCTGTGGCTACTTGGGCCCAGAAAACCTATTAAGCAAATAGACTGTATTTCATCAAATCAAAGACACCATTTAATTTAATAAGCCCTATTATTTTATGTACTACTAAAGAAGAAAAAGTGACGCCAATTAGACTATGACACACCATCAGTTATGAATTCCAGGTCTTTATGAAGTCCCTTTGAGATTCTGTATAGCATTTCAGATGAGATCTGAGGATCTTAAACCGCAAGAATGTTTTGACGCTCTCTGAAGACCGCCGAGCTTAACAAATGGTCGTGTTCGGCCTGCCTCTTGGCCTAGGCAGTTGAGTTATGCCTTCTAAACGGGAAGTGTGCGGCCTTCATTCTGGAAGTAATCAAGTTTGCCTGTGTCAAATCATTGATCCTGTCAAAGCCAGGCAATTGTCCACATTAAATACTCTTTGACTTGTTCCAGGTAGCTACCTTTGCAGTAAGCAGGGCATTTAAAATTAACTGAGTGCTCGTATCTCCTAATTTGAATATGGAGAACTTGGAAAAAAGTTACCAGCATCCAAGGACGAGAACAGTCATTTTTCAGAGGGCAGGGTTTAGGCATATAGTTAGCGACCTCCAATCCTGAGAGCAGTGAGAGAACATAAGTGATGTAGTGGTTTTCAAACTTCATTTTAATTTTAGCTTCCTTCTTGCCAAGTTTTATAACATTTCTTAATTAGTGGGAAGGAATGAAAGTGTTATCTTTTCTTCATTCTTCAGCCTCTTGCTCAATAAAAGAGTAAGTTGTACAATGAGAAATTAACTACAAAGAAGGCAGCAGGGAAAAGCATGCAGTGTAAACTCCACCCAGACAAGACAGAATGCCAGAATAATGAATTTAACATTCTTAAAGATAGCTATATCAGATTTTGACTTGAAATGGCGATTGTATCACTGTCATTATAAAACTTCTTAAGACTTTCTTACACCTGGCTGTGGAATTTGTTCACATGCGAGGCTAGACCACTGATGTGGAATGTCAGGACTCTCACTAGCTTGGTGAGGTGATGAGATTTGGCCTACCCTCCGTTTTTCTCAGCTTCATGTTCACTGCGTGAGTATTAATTGGTCTCACTTGTTGTTGTAGGATGAGTGGCAGTGTACTGAGTGCAAGAAATTTAACTCTCCAAGCAAGAGGTACTGTTTTCGTTGCTGGGCGTTGAGGAAGGATTGGTACTCGGATTGTTCTAAGTTAACCCATTCTCTCTCCACGTCTGATATCACTGCCATACCTGAAAAGAAGGAAAATGAAGGAATTGATGTCCCTGATTGCCGAAGAACCATATCAGCTCCAGTTGTTAGACCTAAAGGTGAATATACAAAGGAAGAAAAAACCCCCAAACTTTTTGATCCCTGCAACTCAGTGGAATTCTTGGATTTGGCCCACAGTTCTGAAAGCCAAGAAACCATATCAAGTATGGGAGAACAATCAGATAACCTTTTTGAACAGAGAACAGATACAGAAAACATGGAGGATTGCCAGAATCTCTTGAAGCCATGTAGTCTGTGTGAGAAAAGACCACGAGACGGGAACATTATTCATGGGAGGACAGGGCATCTTGTCACTTGTTTTCACTGTGCCAGAAGATTGAAAAAGGCTGGGGCTTCATGCCCTATTTGCAAGAAGGAGATTCAGTTGGTAATTAAGGTTTTTATAGCATAGCTGATTCAGTGACTTACAGGGAAATATTAACAGGGCTGGATTCAGTTGGTAATTAAGGTTTTTATAGCATAGCTGATTCAGTGACTTACAGGGAAATATTAACAGGGCTAAGTATGTATCAAAATGTCAGTATTGAGCATCTCTCCTCACCGTAACCCACTGCATCTGTTAATTTATTTATGTAAACATCTGTGTGTCATGACATTTTTGCTTCTACACTTAGAGGGAATTTGAAAATGAGTTCTTTAGAACTATATTATCAGTTTGGGGGACTTCCATTAACATGAAAAGATATGTTAATCACTTCATTCTTTCTTTAAAGATGAGGATCTGGGAGAAAGCAACTGCCAGTACAAACAAAAGTACTTTCATTCATTCACTTACCGAGTTACTTGAAGATTTACTATTTCTTCAATTAATTTTATTCCCTATTCTTTTTTTCTGTTAGGGAATGTTCTTAGGCATCAAGATCCAAGGTAGCTGTTAGAAAAAATATTAGAGCTAACAATGAAAAAAACATAAGTAATTTGATTAGTCAAGCTGTGTAATGCTATAGGTCACTTTATGGTTGCAGTCAGGCCGCACACTTCAGAGAAGCCAAAAGAAAAGTCTTGAAAAGCAGGAGATTCCTTTCATGTATGCCTAGAACACTGGTATTGAACATTGTTGCTAACATACCCCTGAAAGAATTTTGAAAAACTATATATAACCTTTTGCACATTTTATACCTTGGGGTATGATTAGCAAACAGAGTGTTCCCTTCTGGTGAGCTGTAGGCATCTGAGTAGCCAGCCTAGAACAAGCCAGTCTAAGGGGACGGCTTCTGTCCCTTGTGCGCCTTTCCAGGCAGTTCCTCCTCCATGTCATGGCTCTCATTCTAGGTTAGTTTTTCTTTTGCACATGTTTAATGTGACAGCTAAATCTTAAAAACAAATTTAAGTACTTACAAAAGATACCGTATCCAATATATTGTATATGTGCCTTAAAAATATTTTTCTCAAAGCCTTGGAGCTGTAGATTTAGCTGATTAAATTGATAGGAAAAGTCCTGTCATATAAAGTAGCAAAGCCTGTTCTCATTTTAAAATTCACCAGCCAAATCAGATTTCATTTTCAGTCAGAAAATGTTTGACTTTATTTTTAATTCAAATAAATGCATTAACACATTTCTGGTACAACCTTCTCAGTTACAGTTCTGAGATAGATGAGGTGCAGAGTTTTTAACCTAAGCTCTCTTTGCTTTACTCTGTCCTCATTGTCCCTTGAGAATTCTGAGGTTTTTTTTTTTTTTTTTTTTTTTTGTTTTTGTTTTGTTTTGTTTTTGTTTTATTGTTGTTCTTTTGTTTGATGCCTCTAGAGGTTTTTTACATTGTGAGGCAATGCCCCGTAGTAAGATTCTTGATGGGTGTGAGTCAGCCTTTCTTTTGGAAATAGGGAGTATGGCAGTTGTGAAAACCAAAATAAAGAAAAATGTTAGAGCTGAAGAAGCCTTATCTGAGCTTCAGTATGGAAATTGGAGGTCTTTAAGCTGATATCCTTACACATATACCCGTTTGCTTTCCCCGTGGAAAAAATCTTGATGTAGGCCCAGGGGTTTGCATATGAGATTTTGAAGACCACAGCCCTAGAATTAACAAATTTATGGATCATAAAAATCACCTGGGTTGCTTGTTAAGAAAAGCCCAAGTCAAAAAAAAAAAAAAAAAAAAGAAAAAGAAAAGAAAAGAAAAAGGAAAAAAAAAAGTGAAACTCACACAAGAGCTTCATTTTCCCCATTGAGGGGTTTCTTTCCATTAGAACATGTGTTCTCCAAGCTTGTAAATGGTCCACAGACCACGCTCTGGGAAGCCCTGCCCTAGAAGGAAAGGTTTTCCCAGTTACAAGAAGTATAACAAACGAGATTGCTTTTAGCATCATATTTAATTTCTTGAGGGGGCGTTTTGTTAAAAGTTCTAGAAGTTTAAAACTAGAATGCACTCTTCTACTCAACCCCTGTTATTTTGCACTTGAGGCTAAAAGGTTCAATGACAGACAAGAGTCATAGCTGGTGATGCAGCTGTTACTAGAATCCAAGTCACTTGTAGTAAATCCCAACAGCATGCTCACTTTCTTCTCATTATTTGTTAAATATTTAAAGGGTGATGCTTACGGAACTTGGATTTAAGATGCTCGTCATCTTAAAGTCTTGCAGAATATGACTTGCAGCCAAAGTAGGACTTCTAGAGAATGACTTTTAACACTTTCTCCCCAAAGAGAAAAGGTCCAGTAAATGTCAACCTTTCTTGTATAGATTAAGTTACTCCTAAATTTCTTACACTGATTAAGTTACTCCTCCCACAGGGGGAGGACAGATGAAGGTGCAGAGGAACCCAAACCACTTTCTCCAGTATTGTCCCTTCTTAGGGAAGGAAGCCCAGGTCTCTTCGCTCTCTCTAGGTATCAGGGACAAGGGTTTCGCTCTCTCTAGGTATCAGGGATGAGGGTTTTCCCCTCGAAGCAGAACAAGTCCTCGGAGTTCAGTGTTTCGTTAGACCATGGTGAATGCAGCAAGTTAAATGTCTGTCTTCCCTGTTTTCTTCCGACTGCTCCTCTCAGAATAGTTTGATAACCCTCAGTTTTGTCTGATTTTTTGCCAGTTAGGGGCTTTTGCAGGTGATAACTTAAAGGAGGGACAGGGAGAGTAGGGGATCTGCACTTGCACCCTCTGATTCCTCTTAGGTAAAGCTGCAGTTTTTTTTTAAAAACTTAAGAAAAAATTTAAAAATTGTATTTGTGTTTGTAGATATTTGATGCTAATTTTGGTACATCCTTCCCCAGCACAGGATCCTCTTATGCTACCCAGCTTTCCTTCTCCTTTCTCACCTGGGTTTTTTACTGTCCCCGTTATTACTGCTAAATCCCTCTGCTTAGAAGACCCCAAGCTGCGTGTTTGAGCTGTGAGTATTAGGATAAACCTACACTTGGGTTTATTGTCCTTTTAGCAAGAGCGTTGTGACCGGAACTGTTACAGAGAAAGAGCTGAGAGTCCTCGATCGCTTAACCTGAAGTCCAGGGTGCTGCTGCTGCTGCTGCTGCAGGTGTTTTCCTTTCCCCAGGATCTTTGCTTCATGTCTTCTGGGAGCGTAGGACAGCAAGGGGGAATCTGCATTTCTTGTGGTAGAAGGGGTCGAGGATCCTACAAAGAGCCAAATAGTGCTATGAGAGCAATTCTTTACCTGCGAGACTTTAAACCATCTTGATTCATCTTTGATTTTGTTCTTTTCTTAATGCCACTGCGGTACATGTGTACTTTACTCACTGCCACGAAAGCAATACGTGATTTGTATGTGAAGTCTTCACATACTTCACAAAACTTCAGAGAAATTTTACTTCTCTGAGATAAACTCCTGATTTCTACATACTACCATTTATCTTTTAGTTGTAGTCAGAGTGAACCAGGGCTCTGGTTTTCTGGAGACAGTGCCAGTTTACCCCTCTTTCGCAGCGGCCCATCTGATTTCTCTCCTTTTCTCCTCTTTCACTCTCAGCTGCTTGAGTTGAAGTCTTGATTGTGAGGAAAGGATCTCTAAAGTAGGTGCCGGCGGAATTGACTGTTTCTGCTGTATCATGTCATAGATTCAGGGTTAATGAAATTATCCCACATTAGCACCAGACTGCTCTGCTCTTGTCTTGTCTTGGCTTGTCTTGTATTGTCTTCTCTTCTTTTTTTTTTTTAAAGATTTTATTTATTTATTTGACAGAGAGAGACAGCCAGTGAGAGAGGGAACACAAGCAGGGGGAGTGGGAGAGGAAGAAGCAGGCTCCCAGCGGAGGAGCCTGATGTGGGGCTTGATCCCAGAACTCCGGGATCACTCCCTGAGCCAAAGGCAGACGCTTAACGACTGCGCCCCCCAGGCGCCCCCTCTTCTCTTTTTTTTTAAGTAATCTCTACATCCAACGTGGGGCTCGATATCGGGAGTCGCACACTCTACTGACTGAGCCAGCCAGGTGCCCAAGCACCAGAGATCTTATTTTAATTATCATTTAATATTTATGATCATGTTATCCTGGGCAGAAAGTTCAGAGCAAAAGTAGCACATCCTTAGAAACAATGAATTTCTAGCTTGTAGCTAAAAATGTCTCCTGTCTCATTAACTCACTCTACTTGTACCATATGTTTAATATTTGCTATGCTTTTGTATTAAATACTTAAATCAGACTTTATAAAAATTTTAAGACCAGCCTTCAGATGCATATTACCATTTCCTCCCACTCCACCTATGGACTGTCAAAGGTTTGCAGTCCTAGGCTTGAATGATGGATCAGCCTCAGCCGGGCCAGCCTGCAAACTGCCACAAACTTTTCTAATAGAAGACGGAATAGAAGATGGAATCACTGCCAAGCGTTTGAAATATGCGGTTGTGTGTTAATAATAATTTTTGTATATTTAGGTGTATATAATGCTTTGTGGGACATTATTTTGTAAGAATTAATTTTTAAAGGTCACAATGATTTGTAACTTTTTTTTTAAATGTCAGTTCAGTGCATTGTTGGCTCCTTTGAACAGTCATTGATGAGGAATTGATGAATGTTAGATCTTGGATTCTGTAGAACTATTGTAGTGTTCTCTCTTTGTTCTCTTTAGAAAGGAGGAAATTTGTTAACCAGATACTTGGGTTTTTTCCCCACAGAGAGTCGTGTGAACTTCTGAAAGTACATGTCTTTAGATACTGTGAAGCCATTGTTTTCCATTTGGCCAAGCATCTACTTAAATTGTTGATTAGTGTCCTGAAGAATTTATTTTGATGGTTCTCTTCATTCACGGCTATATATGTACGCCCATATACTATCAAGACTGCCAATGCCTTTGCTGAAAATGGCTATAGGATCGGAACTAGCTGTATTTTGAATCTTCACTGCAAAGATAAAGAACCTATAGGCTCTCCCCTGTGCCAAAAGCAACATGTATAATGTTTACAAATGTCTGGGATTTTGCACTGCCGTAGGGTATGCTGAGGTTACTTTGCCGGAGTCTCCCAGATGGTGATTAGTGGAGTTGTAGTTGAGCATATGAGGAGAGATACTGAGGATCTAAAGCTAAACTGGAAATGAGTGTCTGAGGTAGTAGTTGAGGTGACTCCCTGACCTAATTTGGGGACCGTTTCTCCAGATTGCTTTGAGACGTCCTGTGTGAGGACAGCGCTTTCCTCGGTCGCCATTGCTACGTTCTTCTTTATAGGAGCCACTGAATCTCTTCTCTCCCGTGGGAACGAGTCCCCCAGGCATTCTGAGCTCTTTTGGTAGAAGGAATGTGCAATCCCAAGTAACGCCATTATTGGCGAATGTGGCATTGTTAAAAGAGGTAGATAGTAAAAACCCTTGGGTTTACTGTGTCTGTATCAGAGCCTTTCGAGTGACTGAAAATGTTGCAGATCCGTGTATCTGCAGACAGAGGTAGCTGCTCTGAAGTCCAGGCTGCTGCTGCTGCAGACGTTCTCCTTCACCCCGGATCCTTCATGTCTTCTGGGAGCGTAGGACAGCAAGTAAGAGTCCTCATTTCTGGCGGTAGAATGGATCAGTGATCTTAAAGAGGGTTCAGTAGTGCTGTCAGAGCAGTTCCTTTCTCAGAACAGTTGCTGTAATTCGGCACGTGCTTTCTTGAAGATTGACATCATCACTGTGACACTGATAATTTATTAGAGCGGCTAATGTCTTAACCCAGGCATTTTTGTTTTAAACAGTAACTACTTTGAGGTCATACCTTTCTTCTTTCTTCTTCCCTTACTATTGCTCTTTTTTCCTTAGAGTTCAAAGTGATCTGCTTCCAGATACAGCTTTTATACCAAAGGCCTTCTGTATCACCCTCTGGGTGGTTGGAACTACAGTATCTTTCGATACGATTCCTCTTTTCCTGTCAGTCCTGGGGAATGTTTCTTTTGCAGGGGTGGGTGGTGGATTCTAGCACTAAAGGGAAGCTGTGACACCAGAGCTACTGTCTAATAAAAAACAGCTTGCAGTTTAGGCCTCCTTTGTGTCCATGACGGGGGAACGGGAATGAGCTTCCCTGTTGTCTCAGCACTAAGAAGCTGAGGCCAGCCTTCCCTCTTCCTACAAGAGCCCCCCCCCCCCCGATAATTTGCCTTGTTTTTCACTTCCTTTGAAAATAATCAAAACATCTCCTTTGGTTTTTTTCTTTCCTCCTTTTAAAAATAATAGAAAATGTTTTAAAAGGGGAATGAAATGTTTCTGGCCTCCTCGGTACTTGGCAAGGTAGAAGTTGTAAGCCTCTGCATAGGACTCTGTCCTTGGTCTATAGGTAGGCACTGTTCAGTGCGTTTTGGATAGAGATAAGGAATAAGATCCTTCCACCATCTGCAGTCCCAGTTGTCACCTTCTTAAGCCTCATTTTTCTCACCTGTTAAATGAACACACATGCTCCCCTTTCTACCTCATAGTTTGGTATGGAAGTTGAGGATGTTGAAAATGGTTATACCGATATCCGGGGTATATATTCAAAATACCTCACGTCCTGGAAGCTGAACGCAAGCTCCCCTTTGTGCCTGCCTAGCAGAGCCCATGTTGCTTCCTTGTACCTACGCCTGGAACTCCTATAGCCTTTTCTTGGTCGGAAGCTCTTGACTAGAAAAGAGTTCTGTCCCTAGGTTCTGAGAGGAGTGTGTGAAGTTTGGATAGGAGCTACAACTGCTCTGCTGTGGTTCGGACGGACACAGATTTTCTACTTGCACTTGAGTGGGTGGCCTAAAGTGACTGCCAGCGTACAGAAAACATGCAGGTTTCCAAATAACATGTCTGATCAGGTAAGCATCATCAACAGGAGTGTAGCAAATGTTGTTTCATAAAGTGGACAGAAAAAAGCAATGTCAAGTAACGTTTTGAAGAGTGGCTAGCTCGCTAATTAAGGAAGGGAGACGTTTGTGTGTCTTTCTGCCTAGTCCTTTTAAGCACCAGTAAGTTAATGGCTCTGCATCTTTCTGGTTTTTGCACTACGTAATGCTTTTTAATACCTTTTGATTCTGTTGTGCTTCTTAAGTATTAAATATTTTTCATTTTGCCATTTTGTGGTGTCATTATTGGGGAAATGTGTATATTGCAAAAATCTCATTTTCTGTTTCTATGTGTAATCTTTAGTCTGATTTGGGGACAAACAGATCTTGGAAAAGGAGTTACGTACTTAAAATCAACAGCGAGTTTGGATATTTTCCTCCAATCACCTATTAGAGTATTGTATTTCATTTTTAGGTCCCCAATCCTGAAAGGGAACCTCAAGATTTTGCAGAGTATTTTTTTAACCTTGAGCTAGTTAGTTAGGCCAAGTGGAATTTCCCCAACTAGAGCCCTTGAGTATGAGAGACTCTATCGTACGTACCTGCATGTCTAGAGTGATTGAAGGCAAGCCTTCTCTCTGGGCCCAGTCTGTACCTAAGTGTTCTGAGCCCACGGGGTTTGCCATCTTGTTCACCTTCTTTGCTGCTGGAGAGCTTTCGAATGGTGAGATGACAGATTGGCCTCTGTTGATTTGACCGAGAGCTCCTAGGTGCAGGGCTCTAGTTTGTGTTTTGAATTGGGGCTAGTTCAAGAGGGACTGAGGGCTTGTCACAAAGTACACATTAATCACGTATCTGCCTACCGTCTGCTGAGGTCTCTAGCCGTGGTTCTTAAATTGGGAGGTGGGTGATAGCCCTCCCTGAGAAGCTAAAGAAACTCACCAGATCTCTTCTTCAAAAGCACAATGTACGTTCACGCCGAGGAGCTTCATTGCAGCCACTGATCTGTGGCCCTAGGGTTCTGTTCTTTGGAGGGATATTGAAGAAAACCTGCCCACAAAGAGCTTGCTAGCCCACATTTTCAAAAGGTCATGTCCTTACAGTGAAGACCGTTCAGGTGAGTGAAACATCTGGTCATTTGTCCTGAGCTCAGGGCCACTGCAGAGCAGGTGTGGATTGGTGCACACTGCACACCTTTGGGGGCGCACTTCACAGGCTGTCTTATCTAGCGATGAGTACTATGCACCTGTATGAGGAGCTCCTGGGGGTGGGGTGGGGGTGACATGGAAACATCAGGGATTGGATTTTAAAACAAAAAAGCGAGAGGAGCATTAGAGCCAAGGATGAAGCCAGTTTCTGTGTCCACACAACCCTTTCCATATTTTGTGACCTCTCAAGGTACTTTGTAACAATTCCCACTGCATAACATGTTTTGTTTTCTGGGTTTTGCATCCTACTCATCTTGAGTCCTGGTGCTGCCGATTAATCATTACTGAATGTAGTCTTAAGGCCAGAGGAGGGCGAACTGAAACTAGTAACTGATTTAAATTGTCATTAGCAGACAAATGCCTAGTTGGTGCTTGTTTGCCGGAATTCGCACAATCCATTCTCTAAGGTATCTTAAAATCTAGTACTGTTAGAAAGATTTCAGGTCGGTACGAGATTGGGGATACAGGGATAATCTCACCACATACCTTCCCAACCCTAAACTCACTTGCTTTCTTTCCTCTTCAAAATAAAGTATGGCAGTTCAATCAATTCAGTATAGCTTATTACTTACTTGGTGTTGATATGAGCCAGATCCTGCTTGGTACTGGGAATAGCACAGTGCATTAGGAAGCTCCCTCAAGTTGCCTACAGCCTAGCAATGGACTTCGGGACATCTGGCAGTTGCCACGTGGGCCACGGAAAGGGCAGTGAAAGAAGTGCCCATGACAGCAAGGCTTGTTGGCGAGCGTTCCGTTGTTCCGTGTGACTGGAGCAAGGGCTGTGGCTGGAGAAGTGACGAGAAAAGGCACTGGAGTGTTGGAGTGGCCGGATGACAGTGTGCTGTGCCAAGCCGGGAAGTGTGAGCCTTATCCTAAAGGCAGCGGAGAGCCATTAAAGGAGTTTAAGCAGGTGTGTGACAGGATCTCATTCGCATTTTTAGGAGACTCTGGCTGCATTGTTAGAATTGCCCAGAGTGCTGGCCAGACTAGAAGCAGGGATGACAGGTTGTGGCAGCAATCCGGGCTGGAAATGACGATATTCCTAAGGTGATGGCAGTGGGCCTGGAAAAAATAATAGTAGATTATTTTTATTTTTTTATTTTATTTATTTTATTATTATTTATTTATTTATTTATTATTTATTTTTATTTATTTCATTTATTATTTTATTTTATTTATTATTTATTTTTATTTATTTATATATTTATTTATATAAAATATATATATTTTTATTTTTATTTATTTTTTTATTTTATTTTATTTATTTATTTTTTTTTAATTTTATTATTATTATATCGACTAAACAGTAGGTGCTGACCTGGCATTTATTGTCCCATGGGGTATTTAAGGCTTAGAGGAACCAAATAACCTGTCCAAGGGAATTCAGAGTCACAGAATCAGTCACTGGTTAAAACTATTGTGTCTGAGACAAAAGCCCAAAGAAGTGCATGGATTTGAGGGAAACCCAGGCGGAAGGGACACACTTCCTGAAAGAGTCACTGGGGGTGTGAGGGAAGCGGAAGAGTCGGATGGCTTGGGCAGTCGGTGGATGCTGTGCCATTCACTGAGGTAAAAATTGTAGGTAAAAGGGTAGGTTGTGACGGTGGTGGTGGTGAGGTAGGAAAAAAACAAGTTTGTTTTGGATATGTTGACTTTGGGGATATGAGAAGATGCAAATGGAACTAGAGAGACCTGGGCTGTAAATATTCTGTATCTTATACTTCATAGGCCGTGAGGATTCTGTGGTGAAGATGAGGAACGTGGTCCTCGTGCTCGTGGCTTAGGGACACTGGCCAGTTAAACCCATAGTGTGATGTGTGTTCTGTTAGCAGCACACGTGCTGCTGTGGGAAATGGAGAAGAGGGAGGGGCTCGATCTAGTCAAGGGTTGAGGAACAGCCTCCTTGAAGAGACGAGAAGCTGAGAGCTCAAGGAAGGATGGGAGTTGGGAGAGGGGGGAGCGTTGAGATAAGAGCAGGCATGCAAGGGGCTTTAGGTGAGGAGCTCATGGCATCTGGAAGACTGGAAAGTTCAGTTCAGTGTAGTCGAAAGCAGGGAAGGAGAGAGTGGAGTCTGATGGAGGAGGCAGTTGGGGTAAGAGTTTGAAGAGAATGGAGAAGGTCTGAAGTGGGAACTCTGGGGGATAGGAGAGAACGGACCAGGGAAACCTGCGAGGCCATTGCTGGACACTCCCCGTCCCTGACCTGGGGCTCCTCAGCCTCAGCACTATGGACATTTGGGGCTGGGAAATTTTCTGTTGTGTGTGGCGGGGGAGAGTCCTGGGCATTGTGGCATCCCTGGCCTCTACTCAAGATGACAGAAATATCTGCAGCCACTGCCAAATGTCACGTAGGGAGAGAATCCCCCCTGGTTGAGAACCAATAGGCCAGGCGCTTCGTGTTCCAGGAGAAAAATCATACAACCTGCAGACGGCTCTTACGATGCATTCATGTCCCCAGCCTGGGCTCTCAGTTCTACCTGGTTCTCCCCTAATAGTTGAAGGGGTGGTTCTAACCTGGAGGACAGGAAGAAGAAAGCGAACGCTGGTTATTTAGCTTCTCTAAGTCGCAGATACGTCATGGGATAATAGATGTTAAGTCAGCACCTACGTGGCATTCAATAAAGGTTATCTATCATCGAGTTGTTTCTGGGAGGGGACTCATGGGAAGTGGGAAGCCTGAACGAAGTTGAAAGAATGGTATGGTAGGAGTGGGCTGAGAGCAGAAAGGACAGGCCGCTGGGTTCTGAGACGGATTGGTGTTCTAATAAAGACTTCAAAGATCGTGGTAGATTGAATCGTCAAAACATCTGCCGCTTCTCTCTGCCACACTCTGGAGAGGATTACGCTCCCTGCCCCAATGACACCAGGCTTGTCAATGAAATATGAGTGGGAATGAAGTGTATTACTTTTTTCTTCCTTCTTCCTTCTCCCTCCGCTCCCCTCCCTCCCTCTTTCAGAGGGAGAGAGAGGGGGAGGGGCAGAGAAAGAAGGAGAGAGAAACTTAAGCAGGCTCCATGCCCAGCATGGAGCCCAACGCGGGGCTCGATCTCAGAACCCCAAGATCATGACTTGAGCTGAAATAAGCGTCGGACGCTTAAGCAACTGAGCCTCCCAGGCGCCCCAAGTGTACTACTTCTGAGCAGAGGCTTAGGGACCATTGGGGGCGTTAGCCAGTGTGAGGCGATTGCACCCCAGAATGGGGGCTGCTTCTTCAGTCTGGCTCCAGGATTGACAAGAACAGGGAGCAGAGCTGTGGCTGTCCTACAGTGGACAGAGAAACATTTTCTAGGAAGCCACTGAGAGTTAGGGGTGTGTTACCACACTGACTTAGTTTGAGCTGACTGATACAAAGGTGGAGCCATCCTAGGTGAGAGGGTAAGGCCCAGCATGGCCTAGAGTGAGCAATTCAGGTGTCATGGACGGGAGATTTCTTGATGTTGAGGTGGTCAATGAGAGAGGGTCCTGTGAGGCTGGGGTGTTGGATGGGTCATTCATATGACATCGATACCACCCAGGATGATGGCAGGATTGTAGGAATCCAAAGTCTATAGTGAATGAGTGAAATATCTGGAAGGTAAGCAGATGACACAATAAAGGGGGGGTCTGAGTCTCAAAAGAGCAGAGATTTCTGTGTGGAGGGATAATGGTCTGGGTACAGTACAGGGGAGGCCCATCTCCTATACTGAAGGTACATGGGGTATGTGAAAATGATCACAGGACTTCTTTTTTAAAGATTTAATTTTTATTATTTGACAGAGGGCGAGAGAGAGTGGGTGCACAAGCAGGGGGAAGGGCAGAGGGGGAGGGAGAAGCAGACTCCCAGCTGAGCAGGGACCCTAGTGGAGACTCAATCCCAGGCCTCCAGGATCATGACCTGAGCCAAAGGCAGATGCTGAACCGACTGAGCCACCCAGGTGCCCCTGACCACAAGATTCTTTGGGGGAAAGCCAGGTGTCTTTTAAGGCAAAGAAACAGGAAAGTGAAGAGTTTGTGGGTGCAGGCAGGGAGATGTCTACCATGAAACAATTCATAGAGTAGAAGTTCATAACTTGTTTGGGGTCAAGAGGTGACTGCCCTGGACCTCCTCCTCAGAGAAAAGATATAGATATCTATCTATCATCTATCTATCTATCTATCTATCTATCTATAAAATTTTATATGCAAACCCAAGGAAGTTTTAGACCCCTTAAAACTTCCTCCAGACCCTAGGTTAAGAACCCTGTTCTAGAACAGTAGCTCTCAGACCTCAGCAAGCACAGACCCACCTGGAAGGCTTTGCCAGCAGGTTGCTAGGCCCCATCTCCAGAGGTTCCATTCAGTAGGTCCAAGTTTCTGTCAGGTTCCCAGGCGATGCTGGTGGTGCTGGTTTAGGAACCATATTCTGAGAGTCATTGCTATCGTTTAACACTATGATTGAAATTTGGGGGAGGGAGAGGAAGAGTGGGGAATTGTTAAGGACGGGTTTTTGTTTACCGGACTTCTAGATCTCAAGCAGATACTGAAATGTTTCTGCCACACACGCGAAGCGTCTTGGGTAGAGAAAAGAAGTGAGAAAGGAGCAAGGACTCATTTCAGGTTTAGGGCCAGGTGTGCACACACACAAAAAATCTTTTAGCTGAACATGTCTTTAAAGATAATTTTCAACACACAGAGGGGAAGTGATATCAAGCCCCGCCTGACCGACGAACGCATGGGGTCTGGAGAACCCCATCTTGCTTCCTCGCGTGCTGGGACTCTTGCCTTCATCGTTAACCGTTAAAAGAATCACTAGTGGGAAACAAAACCATGTATTTGGGTCAAGTTAAAGAAATGTGAAACTTCTAGTGCCCCAAATTGGGAAATTTTAACTCAAAAAACTCCAGCTTTATACTGGTCAAAACTGGGTAGAGTTGCTACCTAAATAAGGGACACATTTTGGTGAAAATTGCATCCGCTTTCTTCTTTCTCTGTGCGTGTGTGTGTGTGTGTGTGTGTGTGTGTGAGAGAGAGAGAGAGAGAGAGAGAGAGAGAGAGAGGAGAGAGAAACACTTGTAACCATCAGGAGTTCTGGAATCCTCGGCACTGAATCAGAACTACCCGTTTGCTGCTTGCTGGGTGACCTCAGGCAGTTCACTTAGTGTCTCTAAGCCTCAGCTCACTGGTCTGGAACACAGAGCGTGATGGGCAGATGAGCGAACGCATGTGAGGGGCCCGGCACCCGAGGTCGCCTCTTCCTGTTGCGGGGGCGTCTTGGCTGCGGCGGCAGCTTCCTCAGGCAGAAGTGCCCATCGCGTCTCTGGCCTCCAACCCGCCGGTGTGACCCACATTGTCCGCCAGAGGGCGCCAGTACCCCGTAAATCGAAGAGGAAGGCTCCAGGGCCCTTAGAACCCTTGATTCGCCCCAGGAGTCTTTATTTAAATATTCTTACTCCTGGTGCTTGAAGGATCCATTTGCAAGATGCCTCTAAAATCCAGGAGGGAAATCTGGAGTAAGAAGTTTGGAGTAAATGGTGATCTTCCTCCACCTCAGCCATCACGAGAATTCTATTTCCGTTTTTTTTAATTTTTTCCATTTCCACCTTCCATTCCGTCTCTTCAGACTGTCTGTAACCTAGTTACAAATTATTCTCTCAGTAATAAGCTATTGCGGTTCCTTTCTTCCTGGTTTATTCCGATGACCTGAACTGCTTTTCCCTTTGAGGCGCAGCCTCTCCCCTGCACTCCCCCATCATGGCCGCCTTCCTTCCAGCTGTGGGGGGTGTTGGGTGGGATCTATTTCTGAGCCCCTGCCTTACCGCTGAGCCTCAGCTGTTTCCCTGAATCCCTTTGGGGTGAGAGTCTAGTGATGGGCAGGTACCCCTCACAAGAGGCTGTGTTCTGCGGAAAGAAAGCTCCCTCTCCCTCTGAGGAAGGGGAGCAGCTTGGAAAAACTGAGGCCACCAGTCATGAGAGCCTCCCTCAAAACGTCACGGGTTTTAGGGGAGCAGTGATATCCAGTGTACTCTTTACCTGTCAACCTTGTTCTTTAATTTGATGGGGGAGGAAATACAGCCTCAGGTCAGCTTCCAACTTGGTACCTGGGAATGCCGGCCCAGACCAGGAAAGCCTGAAGGAAAGTCAAAAGGGTATGTCATGCATCATCTTAGGCACACAGAACCACAAAATATTTGGGGTGGGTGGAGGGGACTCCCAAGAATCTCGTGCAACCCCTCCTTGTTGGGAGAGGAGAAACGACAGGACCCGGATCCCCTGGCTGGTTACCGGAAGACTCGCTCTTCTCGCAGGACTAGAACTTAGCTCTGTGGGCAGACACCCTAGTTCCTGTGTCCCGTCCCCTTTTCTAAACTGGTTGTCATCGCTGACATTTACTGTGTGTGTAGTATGTGGCAGCTATCTGTTTGGTTTTCTGTCCTGTCCATCTCCACAACAATCCCGTGTGAGAAGTGTCGTGTTATGTGACTGAAGGAGACTACTGCCCTTTTACAGAAGCATCGAGAAGCTGAACGAGAGATAGGAAAACATTAGCCGGTGTTCCATTTTAATCAGTGTTTGAAGCATTCCACAAGGACGAATTTTGTTTCGTTCTGTTTTATGGACGATCCCTTGCCTAGCAGGATATTTAGCACCTCTGGCCCCCAAGCACTAAGTGGCCCAGTCATTAAGGTCCTAATCATACCTTCCAGAAACCCCGGAAGATACCGTAGAGGGGGTCCTGCCACTGGCCTGAACCACCGACTTTAAATGCGTGGCCACAGGAAAAGGAGGATTAAACAAAATTGCTCTGCTGCTCTGGTTATTTTTATATTAACGAAGGTCACTAGATGAAGATAACGGGACAAGAGGAAGGAAATCCCTGGGGGTGAGCTAACTCTGCAAGGGAAGAGGCTGCATTACAAAGGAGGGGAATGAGCACTAGACCAAGAGATTTTCCCTTACCGTCACTGCGAACGCCTGGAGTGTGCGCAGTCTGGCCTCACAAACTCATACCTGCAGAGACCGGTCGTGTCTCGTGGACCAGGAAGGCAGCAGGGTCAGGGGACAGTAGGGAGAGCTGGGACTGGAATAGTCTGGAGAGCGGTGCCCCCATAAAGGGTGTTTTCATGTGGTCATGGGGGGCTCTTGTTGCCAGCCTTTCTAGTATTTCCAGAGAATCCACCACACCAGATTTGTGGAGGAAATGTCTCTGTTGTAGATATTGGACTTAAAAAGTACTTCTAACATAGGCCAAGAAGAAAACTCCTGCAGGTGCACTGGGGTAGTCTGTGACCTGTGGGTCAGGTCATCTCTGAGGGGCCATTCCCATCTAAGGTGCCACAGACTGTACCCACCATGCTGGGTGACGGAAGACATTCAGGTCTCCGCGTCTACCAGGAGGCATTTCCCCCCATCCTAGCTGCAGACAGCAGGCCAGGCTGGGCAGAGGACTGGGGGCATTCCCTGGGGGCACAGGTGAGCTGAGGCAGGGGGTTCCTGTGCCATCTTTGGTCCCTCTAGACCTGGGATTCTGGGATTCTGGGGTTGTTTCCTTGAAGGCAGAGCTGGGAACACGAAAACTCTAGAGCCCGGCCAATGCCTATAGTGCATGACCAGCTGGGGCCCTGGCCATGGTTTCTTAGCTCAGCCCTTTCGTTCCCCCGGACGTGCTGGCACAGGGGAAGAGAAGTCGCCGGAGTCCCTAGAGGCCCTTTGTCTTGGTTCTCAGTCCCTGTAGTTTACAAATTCAAGCTGCTCTTATTCCCTCTCAGTCAGTGGGTCCCTGACACCAACTGCAGAGCTCAACAACCAATTTTCCAGCCCAGCTGTTCTGCTACACTGAGTTTAAGTTTAAACGCACTTTTTCTGAAAAACCGTCGGGAGCTGTCTCCTTCCTGCTGCTCATTTTCTTTCCCGTTAATCCGGCAGAAAGCAGGTACTCAGGAGAGCAGCCCTTAACACACAGAATGCTGGTGCCCAGAGATCCTCGTTGCCCTCACCCCACCTGCCCCTTTAGGGCCAGGATGGGCTGGCCATCTCGCTGGAATGACACAACTCCAGCTCCCGTGCTCTCCCTGCTCTCTGGGGAGGGGTCTTGCTCTGGGGGGCCAGGTGGCCCTGTGCCTTTAGAAGCAGTTCCTTCGCAGCAGGGGGGTAGTCAGATGTGAGGGAGGGGGCAGGGTTTTGCCAACCCCACTCCTCCTATGGAGGAGTTGAAAAAGCCAGGCTGCAAATGTTAATATGGAACATGCTAGAAGCATCTGTTCCAGTTCTCCAGATCTAATCAGTCTTGAGTCTGTAACCCCTCTCCTTCTGGCTTTGCTGCTTGCATCCCTACATCCAGGGACTGGGGCTGGCTCTCGGGAAGGGAGGTTGTCCCATGCCCCGTTGCTTGTCCTTCTGGCCCAGGTGCCGGCATAGACCAGGTTTTACTGGGTCTCAGAGTCTTCTGTGCTATGGACAGGGAGGATGGTGTAGGGAAAGGCTGTCGACAAGCCACGTAGCACAACGCACACGATGAATTTGGAGGCCTGGCCCAGACAGGGTGATTTTCCAGCTCTACTGTCTCAGCCTCCCTCTGGCACCCCGGGGAGTCAGTCTGTAAGTCTCATGTTCTTCTCCCTTCTCGCTGCAGCCTCGTGTCTGGAGGCCCTGTCCAGGTTGGCTGCCCATCCTGCACCAGGACCAGCAGACCTCTGACTGGCTAGGGGACGTGGACCCGGGTGCACAGGACTTACCCTTCAGCCACTTTACCTGGAACAACATTTCAGAATTGTTACCAGGATCGGGTTTCTAGACTTTCGGCTATCACAGATGAATTAAAAAACAAAACAAAACAAAAACCAAAAAAACACAGAACAGGGGTGCTAGCCTTTATCTCCTCAAATAAGCACATTTTAAAAACAACTAGTAAGGGCGCCTGGGTGGCTCCGTCGGTTAAGCGTCTGCCTTTGGCTCAGGTCATGATCTCAGGGTCCTGGGATCAAGTCCTACATTGGGTTCCCTGCTTATGGGGGAGCCTGCTTCTCCCTCTGCCTCTCCCCCTGCTTGTGCTCGCTCTTTCCCTGTCAAATAAATAAAATCTTAAACAACAATAGTGGTAGTACTATCTATGATTACCATATTTTCAGAAAGGATGTTTGAATGCCATAAATATATGAAGGATGTAATCTCCAATAAAGGACAGACTTTGAAGGACATCCTAGAACTTTGTGGGGAGAGTTACCTCCTTCCTATCTTCCTGACGTCATCCCAGGTGTGACGTTGTTGTCTGGACTTCCTCCGCCCTCAGAAGGGGCCGGCACTGGATAGAATCCCCCTTCCCGCATGCTGTGCCCGTCTTCGTCTTTTCTGCTTTGTCATGAGGAAGATAATCATCATGTTAGGAAAAGTTGCGAGAGACTTTGAAATGGGCAGAAAAGATGATTATTGGCTGTCCTGTCTGGTCTCCTTCTGGATTAACTTTGTCTTCCTTTGTCTTTGAGCAAAACTGTAGAAAACTGATAAGAGGGGCGCCTGGGTGGCACAGCGGTTAAGCGTCTGCCTTTGGCTCAGGGCGTGATCCCAGCGTTCTGGGATCGAGTCCCACCTCGGGCTCCTCCGCTGGGAGCCTGCTTCTTCTTCTCCCACTCCCTCTGCTTGTGTTCCCTCTCTCGCTGGCTGTCTCTATCTCTGTCGAATAAATAAATAAAATCTTTAAAAAAAAAAAAGAAAGAAAGAAAACTGATAAGAATGCAAATGATTTTGCCCTTAGCGATACAAACTGTATCCAGCAGAAATGCAACTGATCACTGCCCTGCAGATATTGACCAGTTTGCCTCTGTTCAGTGAATTAAGTGCAGCCTTCCTGATGGCTTGCGTATGTGTCTGTCTGGATTCTCTGAGCACTTGTGACGTCTCACTAGGTCCCTCATTAACTGCCGAGTGCGATGAAATCATTGACACGTGTTACTTTCCACATTTGCCTAAGGGTCTTGATTTGACCTTTGAAACAGTTGTCCTTCACCAGTAACTACCCCAGTTGTAGGGGTGGAATGAGGTCATGGGTAAGCCTACACCTGGCCTTTCATAGCTCACACAATCCATGCTTCCTCCTGGTTTCAGAGCCCCAGGGCACCCCGCGTTTTCACAGATGAAATAAACAAAATCTTTTGCTTAGACTAGTGACATTACAGGGCGCCTGGGTGGCTCAGTCGGTTGGGCATCTGCCTTTGGCTCAGGTTGTGATCCTGGGGTCCTGGGATCCAGTTCTATGTTGGGCTACCTGGTCAGTAGGAGTCTGCTTCTCCCTCTCTCTCTGCCCCTCCCCCTGCTCGCGTTCGCACGTGCTCTCTCTCTTTCTCAAATAAATAAATAAAATCTTTAAAAAAATAAACTTTTCACATTACAATATTAGTGACCTTAACTTCCCAAAGATTTTTACATGTCCAAAGAGGACCCTGGGGGGGAGAAAATAATGCTTTACCCAGAGGAATGGCTGTAATGGTAAAGAAATGTAAAGAAAATAATCCTTTACCCAGAGGGATGGGTGCACAGGTGCTGTGGATATTCAGGGCCAGATGCCTTTAAAATCACCTGCCGAGGGTTCGGCTGCTCAGGACAGTTTGATTTTCCGCCCCTCATCCCCTTTCCCGTGTTGGAAGCACCAGCCTTACCATGCTAAGGAGGGTAGTTTCAACCTTGTAACCAGGATCTTAAAATATACATGTATTACATCCTCTCCTCACATCCGTGAGGTGGATGCGTTTATTCCTGCTCTCGACGAAGAGCTAGGAGAGGTTAAATGACTTGCCCAAGGTCGTGCCAGGATTTTAATCCAGGGTCGGAATCCAGAGCTATGGATTTGGGCCAGAGAATGGTCCGTCTGGTCAAGATGTTTTTCCCTCCCCCAAACCCATCACCACTGCTGAAAGCCGCTGCCAAGTGTTACTCGTGGGTCAAGACATTGCTCCCGTTCAAATGGAAATGACTTGGAAGGCACAGCGCATGTGCAATGAAAATACTTTCAGAAACAAATTGATCCCAGGGTTAAGGCACAGGCAGAGAAGGGCAGGGGCAGGTGAGCTGGGTCCAGCGGGGCCTCTGTGTTCAGGAGGGATTGAAGTGGGCGGGAGTGGGGAGTGGAGGGTAGATTGGACAGGAGGAAGAAGCCAGGGAGGGTCAAACAAGTAGGCTGATGGGAGAGCAGCGAGCACTTAGTCCCTCTCTCCTTGGACCCTGGTAACTAGGGAAGATACAGGGCGTAGGAAGGGAAGTCGGCAGGCCTCGGGAGCTGGCCAAACCGAGTCAGTGGTTTCCTAAAGGTAAACCAGCCAAGGCTCCTCCTCGGCAGGGTGCTGGGCCAAGGAGGCTCCGTGGCCCCGGCCAGGGGTGGCAGGGCTCGAGGGTGCTGGGATGGCCCTTGACGCTGTGGATGAAGGACAATGAATCAGGCCGTACAGCCTCTCTGCCGAGCTGGCATACAGGAGGCTTGGGCACACGGAAGTCAGGTAAGTGGGTGTCTTGGTGATGGATGGGGGTTCCCCGGCAAGGGTGACCTTTCCCTCTGCTGAGTCCAGCTGCACCGACCCAGTGGCTCCAGGGCCCCTTGTCATCCACTGATTGCTTTGTGATTAATGCACAAGTCATTTACTCCCACCTCCTGTCCCTGCTCTATGCTCCCCCAGCTCCTGTGGCGGACCCTTCTGCACTCAGGTAATTTACTCAGAAATTAGAATCTCTCAGCATGCTGGGTGTACAGGTGGTGACCAGGGGCTGCGTGTGATTCCCCTGCAGAATTCAAAACCAGAAGAGACAGACCAATCACAGCACTAGCGAGAGACTTGCGTATCTGCAGTGGGTAAAGCAGCGCCCCGCCGAGGCCAGAATCTACGCTGCAGGCCTGGCTCCATTTTCCCCTGCACGGTTTTGGCCTCAGCAAGAAAGTCACGAATTCCCGCACGGCGGTCGTTCACTGGCACTGCCTGTGAGGTCCCAAGGCAGTTCCACGTAGGAAAGCAGCCTGACCCCGATTTGTCTGGGAACCGGAGACCTGCAGGGGGAGGAGGGGGGGCTCGCCCTCCAATCCCAGCACCAAACCACGTAGCCCCTCCCCTACCAAATATAGAAATTGAATGGTCCCAAATGGACCATCTCACGTCTTTTCAAACATTATTTTCACCTTGGCCTGGGGTCCTAAAACAAAGACTGCGGGGAAGCCAGGTTGAATGCTGATTTGGCTGCGTGGACTTTATAACTTACCAGAGCAGGAAAGACAGAATCGCATGCTGTTAGCAGTCATTCATTCAGCAAATATTGACCGAGTAACCAGGCAGGAGAGACGGACTGTGCTGGTTCACACATTCGTGATGCTGTTTGCCGTTCGCTGTTCGATGCTGTAGCAGAATGTATGTCCTTAGCCCCTGCCCCACCCCATCCCCCTCTTGCCTCCTTGAGGGGCTGTGGTCTTTAATTTATCTTTTTCCCCTTTGCGCTCCCACCCCTGCCAGTTTTACAGTTTGAGTTTCCTCTGAATCTCCTCGGTGAACTGGCTTAGAAGACAGAGCACTTCTCCTGCATATCTATCTACCCGACCGCCATATTGGATGTGGCCATGGGGGTCAGGGGACAAGGTGGCCTAATGGCCCGGCCAAGCTCCTGTTAGACAGTGAGTGGCTTCCTTCCCCTGCTCCTGCACGTGAACTTGAGCAAGCCATTGAAACTTCCGGGCTTCTGCAGCTCTAACGTGAGACGCAAGGTGATCTGTGACTGCCACTTCCAACCTCGCATACAGGGAGTGGCCACAGGACAGATGGAACAGAGGGGACAGCCAGTGAGGAGAGGCCCAGCTTGTCTTCCCCCTAGGATACGCAGGTCAGAGGGCTCCCATTGCCCCAGCAAAGAGTCCAGCTATGAGTAGCTTCTGGCTGTTTAACTTGGCATCTTTGAGTTTGGGGCATGGGTGCAGGGAGGAGAGCGCAGACTGGAGAGGATACAGTGTCAGAACAAGTTGGGTCAGGGGAGGCTCTGGGCCAACACACTTGGTAGATATGGACAAAGATGCTATGAATACAGCCTCTTCCTTCTCTCTAGCCAGCGGCTGCACTAACAACCAGGGGCAGATGGACAGGGGACAGATCTGTTCGGGAAAGCAGGAGACGGAGGGGAGGGGCAGGCCAGAGAGCAGTGTCATCAGCTGGATATCTGTGGGGCCTGTGTCCTGTGAAAGACAAGGAGGCCTTGGCTTGACTTTTGGCCTTAACCTCCTCTGCTGAATGCCTGGGAGCTCCTGAGAATCGGGGAGAATGGGTCTTGGAGACCTCAAGGACAACTGCTTCATTGCACAATGAGGAAGGGCAGACCAGGAGAGGGAGAAGGCCCTGCTCAAGGTCCCGAGCTCCGGGACTGTGGAGCTGAGAGCTCATCTATTCACTGAGCGGTTCAGACATTTCTGATCATCTCCCGGAAGTGTCTCCCCCAGTCCTAACCAGTCCATGAATAAGGTAGGGGGGCTCGGGTGTGACTCCTTTTTTTTTTTTTTTAAAGATTTTTTTTTAAATTTATTTATTCGACAGAGATAGAGACAGCCAGCGAGAGAGGGAACACAAGCAGGGGGAGTGGGAGAGGAAGAAGCAGGCTCATAGCAGAAGAGCCTGATGTGGGGCTCGATCCCAGATCGCCGGGATCACGCCCTGAGCCGAAGGCAGACGCTTAACCGCTGTGCCACCCAGGCGCCCCTCGGGTGTGACTCCTGATGGCAGGGGCCCCCAGCCCTTGACATCAAGCCTATTCGATGTTAACTCTAGACAGCAGAGGCAAGAATAGACTTGGTCTGGGCTCTGCCCCTGGTTCCCTAGGTGACCTTGGCCAAATCTTTTCCCTTCTCTAGGCCTGGTTTCCTCGTCTGGGGTAATTACACCTGCTCTTTTGTGCTTCATGGGGTCAGAGGCTCAAATGGGACCATGCTTTTGTTTCAGACATCTGCGACTTGATTACAGACCCGTTCTTCACCCAGCCCCCTGGGAGAGATTCTGAACTCTCCCTGTAAAGTTTCGGAGGTCTAGGCTTCACTAAACCCCCATCATTTTTCTGGGAACCAGGCAGGACCCGAAGACCACAGGGAGGGGCTGGCTGAGGGCCGCAGCCGTGAGGCCGGGGAGTACCCCCGCCCTATGTGAGAGGCGCTGCTGTGTGACGGATCCCAGAGGTAAAGGGAGTTGACATTCATGGAGAGGTTTCTTCCTTTATGTTCCTGGTTCTCCGTGCATGTCAGTTCACTGAAGTGTCACCACCAACGTTAGTCACTGCCCTTGTCCTCATTTTATACCCCAGGACACTGAGACTTGGAAAATGGAAGCGTGTCGAGTCACCTGGCCAGGAACCGGCAGAGTCAGGCCTCCGACCCAAGCCTGGCTCCCCGCAGCTTCTCCGCCCTCTGACTCTGCTGGGCTTGCGGCCCTGCCAGAGAGGGCGCTGCGGAGGCCTCGGGGCCAGGGCTCCCTGGGGCCGGGGGCGGGGGGAGGAGAAGGGGAAGGCAGCGAGCTGCCCCAGGCTTTGCCAAGGCCCCTCGACAAGGCAGCTCTGAAGCCAGCCCCTCCTCTAGGAAGCCTTCTCGAAGGCCCCCGGGGAGCAGTTCCTGGGCCTCGCCCTGGCCTCTTTGACAGCATATCTTTGTGTTAATGTTTATGTTCTTGTAGTTTGTAGGAGACAAGTTACACCAGGGCTTCTCCCTCATTACCCTGCGAACTCCTTGGGGACAGGGACTTCACCACGCATTGCTGGGGGCAGCTCGCAGAGGCCCTGCGAAGAGCGGTGATCAATGAGTATTTGTGGAATGAGCTCTTAATCGTGATCTCTCTGAAGACTGTCGAAAGTGATTTCAGGTACATTATCTTATTTGCCCGTTCATTCAAACTACACGCGCTTACTGGGCCTCTAATAACAGGCCTAGACTTCCCTGGAATCCGGGGTGCAAAGACAGACACCCTGTCTGCACAGGGAGCTCATGGTGGGGCGGGGGTGTTGCTGGGCAAAGGCAAGAGGCTGAGAAAGAGACAGAACAAAATAAAAGCTGGAAATACAGACAACCACAGGATGTGCAGCGGAGGCCCCCGGGGCTGGTGAAGGCCAGGGGAGGGTTTCCTTCCATCCCCCCAGTTCCCTGGGCTGTGGTCTGCGGTATCAGCACAGGCCTCTCCATCTTCTTCTCCCTTTTTTGAACCTTCTCTAATGGACTTACTTTGGGGAGGGAATGTTCTTTGTGGCCACAGCTGCTGCTATTCCAGCCTGTATCAAAGTCCTCTTCTTTCGAATTCCAGTTTCTGAAGTGTTCTTTGCTTTTCCTTCTCTTCCTCCCTTGTTCTTCCTTCCGAGGGGTTGCTCAGAGCACCACTGGGACGGTGCCCTTGGCCCCTGACCCCACCACCTTCCCTGTAACTACAAACAACTAACCCTCAGCCCTCCAGTGGGAGGCCCCGTCTGTGGCCTACTTTGCCCTCTGCATGTCCCTTTCTGCCATCTGGCTCTGTCAACCCTAAAATCTTGCCTGGTGACCCCCATGTTTCACCTCACATGGTTCTGGAATGAATCCTATGTCTACTCATGCTCACAGATCCTCAGCCACTGAGGCAGGGAGCAGAGTAGACAGGGAGTGGTTTTTAGGGTCGTCTGATTTGGGGCTTGGCCACTGCCCGCAGCCGTGTGACCTTGACCGAGACTTAACTATGTTTCTTTGAGGTGTTGTGCAGAGATTACGAGATCCAAACTGTAAGGTATCTAGTACTTACACAGCAAGCTGTCAATGAATGTAGCTGTTTATTCATAGTAAAGCCTCTTCAAAGGAATTCTGTGATCATGAATTTGAAAGTGGGTGGAAATTCCAAAGTGCTTTCCCTTCTCAAGTGGAAACCCCATGAGGGCAGGGGCCTTATCTTTTGTCTGTGATGTCTGGCACTTGGTCGACCCTTCATGTACATGCAGTAGTACCCTCCCCCCCAACCCGTGGTTTCACTCTCTGTGGTCTGGAAGCAGGTGATCCTTCTTCTGACCTATCACCAGAAGGTCAACAGTAGCCTAATGTCAGGTCACCGTGTCTACCTCATTCCCCTCACCATGAAGGCATTTTATCATCTCACATCATCACAAGAAGGGTGAGTACAACGCACCAAGAGCTTTTGAGAGAGAGACCACATTCACATAACTTTTATTACAGTACACTGTTACCATTGTTCTATTTTGTTACTAATTATTGTTGTTAATCTCTTACTGTGCCTAATTTATAAATTGAACTTTATCAAGGTATGTATTTATAGGAAAAAACATAGGAGACATAGGGTTTGGTACTATCTGTGGTTTCAGGCGTCCCTTGGGGGTCTTGGAACATATTTCCCACGGATAAGGCGGGGAGTGGGACTACTGTATTTATTTTTGGATGAATGACGAAATAAATCTATGTTATCTTCAATTCTGATTCTAGGATTCCTGTTTAGTCTTAATTCTTTTCCTGATTATAAAAGCAATACGTGTTCATTACACAAAAATTAGAAAACAATTTCTAAGGCTGGGAAACCGAAGCTAGCTGTTCCCTCGAGATGGCCACAGCGGAAGTTTAGATAAATTTCCCTGCAGCCTTTTTTCTGTGCTTATATATAGTTCAAAATTTTTAGATTCTGCTTTTTCAGTTGACCAAATGAGCATTTCCCTGTTATTAAATAATCTTCCCAAACATAATTTTAAGTGCTACATATATTATTCTGTGATATGAACGTATCACAATTTATGTAACCAATGTGCCGTGGTTGGATACCCAAGTTGGTTCAGTTTTTCACCATTATAAATAAAGCTGCAATGAACATCCTCTTGCATAAATC